>NW_025781023.1:0-43272 GCF_021130785.1 Homalodisca vitripennis | reverse complement strand
AATTGGAAAACTTTTAAAAAGTTGCGCGAATTAAAACGCAGATAATAATAACACATTACTATTTTGTACATTTTAACACCCTGTAATTTTCATTAGGATGAAACCTTGTTGAGGTCCGGTTGTTTGCGGCATCATTGTATTCTAACTTACAGAACCTTTAATTTGATGTGCATATCAAACCTATGCTTACATTTAAGAATCTCGGCTCTTACTCCTCGTGGACCGTCCCCCATTGGAGGTGGAGAGAGTCAATGAACCCATGAAAAAACAAGATATTTAGGTCTAACGAATATGTACGGAGTTTAAACCTCCTAACTTATACGGTATAAAAAAAATAGGGGGGGAAGGGACTTAAAACTCACCCTGTATATATACCTCTCTCTCTCTCTCTCTCTCTCTCTCTCTCTCTCTCTCTCTCTCTCTCTCTCTCTCTCTCTCTCTCTCTCTCTCTCTCTCTCTCTCTCCTCTCTCTCTCTCTCTCTCTCTCTCTCTCTCTCTCTCTCTCTCTCTCTCTCTCTCTCTCTCTCTCTCTCTCTCTCTCTCTCTCTCTCTCTCTCTCTCTCTCTCTCTCTCTCTCTCCTCTCTCTCTCTCTCTCTCTCTCTCCCCCCCCCCCTATTAACTAGTAACACAATAAAATTTTAGAGCTCAAAGCATAATACCAATACCTTTAATGTTTATTTCAACGATTTTTGCGGCCAACAATGACCCAATCCCTTGGTAGATTAGATAGAACATGAGCCAATATAAAATCAAAATTTCGATTAAGTTACTGCAGAATTTGCAGCTGTCAAAGTTAAAAAACAAGAAATTTTAATTGTATAAAAATTTATTTTCTGTCTTAGTAATTATTGTTTTTTCTATTACTTCAATATTATAAATTATAAATGATCCATGACCTTTGTCATATAAAATGTATTGCTTTTTTCTTTCGATGGGGTGACACCACCAACTTCCGCACCGGGTGCCACCCAAGGTAACTACGCTACTGGTTAGAGTAACTAAGTTTTTCAATAAAAACCTACGACAAAGGGTATGAATCAAGCAAGATGTTGGCTAAGTTTGTAATCTGAACCCTTCATCTTTCCCAGCTTTTAGGACAGAAATAATTATGATCCAGATTAATTTACGTCTACGTCAAAAATAGTGGCTTGTTGCTACAATTAATTTTTACTGTTGTAAACACACATATTATAAATATAATATGCACGAATATTATTAAATAGAAGTAGACAGTTTACTGCTTTCTAAGTCTGAACCATGGGTACCCTAAGCATTAAATCACAAAGCACAATTACTCTGTGATACAATTTTGGCATCTTCGTATTATGACTATTATATATAATAACATTCCAATAATTTTGTAAAACGGAGCTAATTAACAGGATAGATCCGCTGGCTTAATATTTCCTATTAATTACAGTTTTTTTGTTAGCTTATTGTTTATAGAAGATTTAACTAAAGAGTATAATTAATATGTTTATAATATTAAAAAGAAGATAATTAACTACAGTAAATTAAGCCCAAACTGTTTTTTAAGTAAGCCACCTCAAATGAGATACAAACAGGCAATATTCTGATATCAAGCAGACCTATATTCATATTATGTTATATACAGCAGATGTGAGAAATATGAACCTTTATACTCACCCTTCCCGCGCCATTCTCAATTATCTAATATATTGCATGGGCAACGAGAGGTTCCCATGTATTTGTATGATCATTGTTGTTTATTAGGAGAAGCCACATATACACACATACGACCTCCATGTGATCTTAATACTGTGTATGTGACCAAGAATACATTCTCAGTTGGAGAACGAGGTGTTCCTAAAGGTACTTAAGTAACTGTCGTTTGGCAGACCCGTAGACTCTACAGCACAGAGCAGTAAACTATTTACTGAGTTTCATACTGTAAACTGTTCGATCTTTTGTTTACACCCGGAGAACGTGGTGACAGCTACTGCCCTGGAGGCTTTTAAAGGTGTCATACCCCTAAATATATGTTGATTTTTTTGTTTTTCGTCATTTCTGAAAAATGTGGTTTTTTAATGTATACGTACCTATTTTCTCAGAAACCATAAACTCTACAGCACAGAACATTAAATTTTTACGGGGTATACAATAGTCTCATAAAAGTATATACCTCTAGTTTTTAAACTAATTTCATTCATAAATACTTATTCAAACAAATACTTTATCTATAAATATAAAAATAAAAAAACGTTTTTCTTTGGTTGTACTAATTATTTTACGAAGTTTTTGGAGCTATGTGTACAGTACATCATCCTACACCTTGTGAAAAAATTTCAACCTCCTACCTGTTATGAGTTCTAAGAAAAAGGTACATAAAGTTACCTTATTTTAACATGCGGTCTTATGGACCGTTCAACTCCACTTAAGTAACTGTCGTTTGGCAGACCCGTAGACTCTACAGCACAGAGCAGTAAACTATTTACTGAGTTTCGTACTGTAAACTGTTCGATCTTTTGTTTACACCCGGAGAACGAGGTTTCCCTAGTGTTACCTAAGTAACTGTCGTTTGGAAGACCCATAGACTCTACAGCACAGAACAGTAAACCGTTTCAAGTTCTTATTAGGGTTAAATTTACAATAAATTAATAGTCTGACACTTAATTGTTTAATTTTGATGATGTTTGAGCGAAACTATTATCGGTTAAATGGACCCAACGCCCTACATTCTTTGGAATGGCAATTACCATCTATCAGTATTTGCATGGTAGTAGTAGAGAAGTAGTAAGACTCAAAGGATGCATTTTTATCGAATAAATGTAATTACTTCAACTACATTGACTAGTGACCCTAGTAAGTCCAGAGACAACAACAGGCATAATGTTGTTTTCAATAAAATTAAGTACTTAATGTATTTATCACAGCTTCGTCATTGAATTATACAGTCCTGTGATGTACTTACGTACTTATGTTTTAAATAATCCTTGAATACTTCCTCGATGAAATTTCATGCTAAATAATACTACAAACAAGACAAGTAATAAAAACAATTTCTGAGCTGTTTCGTTTAGTTTGAAATGCATTACAATTTGAACACTTCATTTATTATTCACGACCTTTCACAGGACACTTGGGAGTTCAGTAAAAGCGCTTCCTCTGTTACATTTTATATTCAGCACCTGTTTTATGGAATGGATTTAAAACATTTTATTAGCATTTTCGAATCCAGTAACACATTAAACTGCATTTTTTAAAAGGTTGACGTCACCGTAACCATAGATATGTTTTGAATTAAAATAGTACACCGTAGCTGCGACCTATTACGAAACACAATTGTTCAATAAGATAGTAAAGGCAATACAATTTTTGTAAGGGATATATAAGGAATATCCTATGAATAAATTGATTGATTCAATACTTTTAAAGAATATCAAATATAAATAAATTCTCAGTTCTTTTGTAGATATATCAATCGTATACGAGACTATGAACCAGCACCAGAACGATAGGATACCAAAATCAGGATCCGATGGTCTTAACAGTTTATTTATAAACTTTTAATTCTTTACCATTACGACATGCTCCTTAATTATTGTGGCTGATGATTGATTCCTGTCTTAAGAGGAATGCCTCTATTAATTTAAGGAAATCCAGGTTGTTTGTTTATACAATGCAGATTGAATCTCGCCTTTCAGAGGATACAATTTACCAGAACCCAATAACAAAAGTTTCCTAATTAGCTAATGTATCTCGGTCGATACCTGTAAATACTGGAACTCATATGCCGAATGCTCCCTGTAGCTCATATTAAAGCCACATTGTGTTTAACAATGGTTTTTTAACATCCCGTATAAATTTTAACAATGTTTTACTAATTATAGTAGAAAAATAAAATTTCCATTGAAACACTTCATTTCTGTCTGTCTATCTTTCCACACAATATCTGGAAAAAGAACGGAACTTATGGATTTAATATTGTGAATGAATTATGCATTTCTTTACGAGGAACTCATTGGATTTGTCTGAATAACATCGAATAATTTTTGTCGTTATCGAATAATTTTACATTGCTTATATGAGTAACCATGATGATGGCAACGAAAAATTGCAGAATAAATAAATTTGTAAACAAATTGTGTACAGTAATATAAAATTAGACACACACACGCACACACCTCACAGACTTCACTTTACTTTGTTATGAGATTCACAGCCTCTTTTTTGACAAGGTCGGTGACAATATTTCACTTTGATTCACTCTTGCGTAGCAGTACCCTCACTATCTTACCTGAAGTTGTATTATTTGAACATTTAAAGCCTAAGATCATGAAAAAATGTAAATGTATTCTGTGCCAGTATATCAAGAAAAGATTTATTTGTGTACAATTTGTACTTTGCATGAAAATTTATTGTATACATAGACAAACATAAGTTCTACGATGGTGTATTCCCAAACAGGGAATTAAGAGCACCCATTGGTGCTTCAATAAGCATCACTCTGGACATTAGTCTGAAGGCTGACTAAATTTCTCTTTTGTCTTCCGGGGTGGATGTAAACATGTCTTTTCTGTATGATTCCATACTTTCCTGTCTCCACGCAGGACATCTATAGAAAGAAATATGGGCGTGAAATATTGCATGCAACCTAAGCTAAGTCTATTACACAATACGTGGTGTGGTGTACTCTAGCCTTGTTTAGTAGTAGCCTTGTGTAGTACAAATTTTTACGATTTTTAACTTTGTGCATAAAATAGCTATTGCGTAAATTTGGCCTGAAACACTCTCATTAGTGATATGGCGAAATATGTTTAGTTAAACCTCTAAGTTAACACTTCCAAAACACTAAGAATTGTAGAAAAGAAGTTCACGTGGAGGTCGTGAGCACACTAAACAATCGAATATCTCGAGTATCGAATAGAGAAGATGGTCTGCTCAGGGTTGGAGAGAGAGCACGATATGTTCTGTTGCCTTATGGAGGAATGCACTGGTTAATAGAATCGTAATTCCCAGATCAATCGGGAGACGATCACGTGATCTAGTGGTCAATTGGAGCTTTGATTATTTTAAGGGATCGTTATTGCCCATTGGCCATTTAATGTCAGACATCATCCTAATAATATTATATTTGCGAAAGAGCCGTTGTTTGTTTGTTTTGCTTTCACGAGTACTATTGAACGGGTTGTACTAAAAATTGTCATGGATATTTATGCGCTCTCAGGGATCAGTATAGGCGTATTCTTATTTCGAAAATCTCTCCAGGCAACGTCCCAATGGTCTTTATAATAGCGCAGACCATCTTAGTCTCTAAAGTTTTGAATTAATAATTTAAAGAGCGTGTGTAATGTTCTGTGTAAAAATTGTTTATTATTTTCAATTTTTCTTCATTTATAATGAGTGCATTCTATTAGGAATCTCCATTATATTACATGCCGTTTTAAATTTCAGCGATTAGGTCAGTACTCATCTACCTTAGATAATGGAATAAAATATAAGATGGTCAGAACTTGAGCCCGGAAGCTCGCTTTAACAAGAACTATGTTGTACCGATTACATATCTAATTTTAAAATAATATTAACAATATTTTTCAGTTGATAACAAAACAAACACGTAAAGTCATTGCTAATGTAATTTTAACTTTTAATCTTTAAAATAGTATACTAAGTATTAGTTCCAAAAGACAATGTTACTATCTAAATATTACTATAAATTTAAAGACTAATTCACATTTTACAGATGTATGCTTTTCTGATCTGTGTTAGATATATTGCGATTTATAGTTCTTCGTAAAAAAATGTATAATTTATGGATAATATAAAGTTGATAAGTCGGTTCATTTTTCAGATATTGTGAAGACAGATTGACAGAAAGACAGAAATGAAATGTTTCAAGCCCCTCGAGTAACAGGAAACGGAAATAGTATTTTCTACTATAATTAATAATTTTCAACATTTATTCGGGGTGATAAACAAAAACACCTTGCTGCTTTCAAAATAAATGAGCAAGTTAACCTCTCAACCTCAATAAAAAACTTTTTCACTAAAAATAATTAATTCATATTTATAAGAATTTCATTAAGTTTAGTGCTTTCAACGTTATATTGTGTTTTCTTGAATAAAAAACAAGAAAATATCAACACTGAACAAAACATTCTATGAACAAAGTAAATTACTATGGCCTTAATTATACACTTTCGACTTAAATATTTATTGAGTCAACAAAGCAAACTCAACATTGGTGATGGAAATATAATTCACTCAAACCACCAGTGGTCATACACGTTTAGCGCCTATTAAATTTCATGCAAATCAGCGGATAACTGCTAGAAGTGTAGATATAATAAAACATCTGAACTAACCTTTACTTTACATTTAAGTCGTTAGACTTTGAGTCTGAGTTAGAGATAACGCAGGTTCAAATCCTGTCTGTGACCAATGCACTTTTTATCAGTACCATTGACCTTGTACTGTATCGACTCTCCCCCTTATTCTGTTTGATAAGATCCTCGCACAGGCCAGTGACCCATGAGGGCGGACAGGGCTTAAATGGGGATAGCCTCTCCTTTTAAAAAAAACATTTATAGGCTGTGATGAAACTTAATTCAGTTGTGTTTTGACAAAGCTAGGCTTCTCAGAACTGTGTATGAATATACATATTTTTGATCCGGAAAGAGATAAAATCAGCTACGGAACAAAATGTAATAAGATCGGATTCAATTATAATGACCATAAATATATACACTTTTAACAAATTTCCCTCATCGTAGGAAGAATGCAAACTCAATAATGGCGTGGGAAATATAATTCACTTGAACAAGTAGTGCTAAAAAGGTTCAAAACCTACGAAATTGGGAGCGAAGCCGCGGGTAACTGCTGTATGAAACGTAGGAGGAGTAAGAAACTGTTTACAGGATAGAATTGTTACAGAGAGAAATTCAAAATCTTAATTAGCTTCAATTAGAGAAACTCTTTGACTTGTCCGCCCACAGACCTATTCATATAGGTCCTACCTATTTATATACTAGTGTCCCTTTAGATAAATGTATAACCCACCTCATGTGTGCACTTAAACTAATATCTTTGTAGTTATCGAATGATTACCCTTCCACTTAACAACGTATCTTGTAACCTGCGTGATAGTTTTATACAAATACTACTACCTTACAGAATTGCACTGGCAATAACAATCATACAAAGCAGTAGAGCCGCAGTATGCTTTAAGTTTGGACTTTAGGTTTTATACGCTGGTAAACTTGCATCTTGACTTCATACTAGATTCAGAGCACGAAGCCTTTAAGACCAGTTATGTCTTAAATCCTAGTGTCGATTAAGCCTAGATGGAAAGTCCTAAAATCAGGGATCTGCCAATGACTTCAGGTGGCTTGGTGTTCTTAGAGGCAAAAATATTGAGAGACCGTGAATTTTATGAGCCGATACCTAACAATGATCAGGAATTTAAGAACAAATGTGCTTCCATAGACCGCAAGCCCTCAGATTGAAGATTCCAGAAGCCAGGTAGTTTGAGAATTCAGAATAACTTAATACAGAATTTACGACATAGGAGTTGTAATGGAGGATTAAATAAGGGTTTGTTTATTTAAAACCACATTTTTATATTGAAATCGATCGCAATATAAGCAATGGCCGAGTTCCAATTCGCATTTTATAAGCACACATCCTAAATTTTTATAAAATACTAGCTGACCCGGCCACGCGTTGCTGTGGCTCAGTAACTATAGATTAAATTAATATTTTACTCATTATCTAAATACAATTAAATTATTATTCACTAATAAAGCTGAGAATAATTTAAATCTAAATCTATAAATGAGGTAGATAACATTGATTTTGAACAATTGTTTTGATTTAAAGATTTTTTTCTTAAATTATTAAAATTGACAATTATCTCAATACTAATTTGTGCACAATATTCTTGGTTAATCTGTCTTTTGCTAATACAAACAAATTTGATGACTTTCCCACACGTGAACAGGCCACATACAGTTGTCCATGACAAAAACACGTATTTTCTAAATCTAAACCGCAAGTCAATATTGTTTGACCTTGCGATTTGTTTATGGTCATCGCAAATGCTAAACGAATGGGAAATTGAAGCCTTTTGAATGGTATTGAATTGAAACATTCTGACGCTATTAATGGAATTCGCGGCAACAGGACGATTTCGCCTTTAAACTTTCCAGTCAAAATTGTTGCTTCAAGAATATTTCCAGTGATCCTCTTGATAACTAAACGTGTACCGTTGCATAATTTAGGCGGGTTTTAAGTTACGGAGAAGAATAATTGGTGAACCAATTTTTAATTGCAGATTGTGTGGTGGCATTCCTGGTAAATCCAGAGAATTTAAAAATTCGGTGGGAAAGTTTACGGCTTCGTTTTCGTCAACAACTGTATCGATTGATTTAAAAGGCATCAAATCACTGGGTAATAATTGTTGTATCTGGAAGTTAATTTTGTCGACATCAACGTTTCTTGCTGCTAAAATAGCACGATTACAGAGCCAATCATGATCTAAATAATTATTTAATATATCCGGGAAGACACTCTCAATTAGTTCACTTTTCGTCTCAACAACAGTGCAGAAATTATTTGGTACTTTGATATACTGAGTATCTTGATACAGTTCAACTTCACCGTTTCCAATATCCAGCAATTGCTTAGAAAATACTTGTGCCAATGGATCATTTTGCATTTGTACTCGCATATTCACGGTCAATCGAAGAGTCTCGACGTTTCGCCATAAAAACGATTGTTTTAGACATGCGTTAATTTCGTCGGCAAAAGTAGAATGAGGAATAACTGGTAATGTCTGTCGGAAGTCACCAGACAATAGTAAAAACAGTACCACCGAAAAGTTTATCGTTGCATTTCAAATCTTTCATACTTCTATCCAATGCTTCAAGTGAATGCTTATGGGCCATTGTACACTCATCCCAAATTATAATTGCACACTTTTGCAACACTGAAGCCATTCCACTTTTTTTTTAATGTTACACACTGCATTTGGTTTGTTGTGAATGTCTAATGGCAACTTCAATGCTGAATGTGCTGTTCGTCCACCATCTAGTAATGTGGCAGCAATGCCTGACGATGCAATTGCCAATGCAATTTTTTGTTGCGACCGTATCTTTGCAAGGATTAATGATATTAAAAATGTCTTCCCGGTTCCACCTGGTGCATCTAAGAAAAAAAATCCACCTTGTTTAGCATCAACAGTTCTTATAATTCGATTATAAATATTTTCTTGTTCAGTTGTCAATGATGGCTCATTATTCGCAATAATTGAAGCTAAATCAATTTCATTGTAATGTGTTTCTCGTTGCAAATCAGTGTTAAGTAAGTCAGTGGCCGGACGATTAGGTGCTGGCATACCATAATGACTAAGTGGTAAATTTGCAATTAAAATACATAAATCTTCAATCAACACTAATGCTTCATTATACATCTCTGGTGTGAAATCTAGATTTGGACATTGATTTGTTTGTTTGGCTCGATACAGGATGTCTTCAGTCATATAATTTTTATATTTCTCCCATAAAGTCAATGAATGTGTTGGATAACATGTCGTCAAGATTATTGCAAATAGTTGACGCATACTATTGGGTGTGGATGTTAACGCTGCATCAGCAAGTGTCAAGTCCCAATGATTGTCTGCCTCCAATAATTTCAATTCACAACATGCATCTTGATATGTATTGAACACGCGACCATTAACTGTGCGCAAAATTCAAAAGATGTTGGTCCAGGAACATTTACCAACAACAAACGCAAAAAGAAACATTCACGTTGTTTGGGATGTACAGTGTAAAGCCGTCCCAATGTCTTGGCTTTAAATAAACCTGGTATTGATGGATGTGGTGTTCCTTTTTTACGTGGTTCCCATTTTTTGCTTACATTATTCCACGTAAAATAGCATGGAACTTCGGTATACAATAATGTTTTTGCGAATTGGCCAAAACACATCAGACTTTTGACACAAAGTAAAAAAATTCAGTTAAAGTCGTCTTTGGTGGCTGAAGTGCTTTTTGGACAATATTTTTTTCAGAAAAATATACTCGCTGACCATTTTCGAGATGTACTGCAAGATGCTGAACAGGAGGATCTCTTTCGTGTATGGGAAAACTAAAAATATGCCAGATAGCCTCGTTACTACTAATATATCTCCCCATTTGGTATCGTGTTATTTCGTCATTTCGGTTAATATTTTGTACTTCGAATATGGCCAGATCACTTCCTTTATTAACGTATTTGCAAATGTACTTAATGGATTTCACGGAACTACAAAACTCGACATTAATATGAGCCTTATACGTTTTGGAAAGCAGTGGTGAGTATGGAACTACCCACCGATTATCAATTTCAACTTGATTTGTAGAATTTGACATTTGCATATTAAATGTACGGCCACCATGGTTAGTGTCTCTACGGCGATACAATGGATAACCATCGATATCCGTAATAGTATCATTCGTAAATGGTTTTGGGAAACGTTTCTTACATTTTCCATTCTCCATGCATGGCGACGTCATGTTAAAAGTACCACATGGTCTATGGATCATCTGACTGGTAACAACCTCAAACAACTCTGGGTCAGTTGATGAATCCGGAATTTCAGCAGAAATTATTTTATCTATTTCTTCTGGACGAATTTTATTTTCAAGCCAAATCAAAATGTGAGCATGAGGTAAACCTCTCTTTTGCCACTCAATAGAATACATCCAGCAACACGTATTACCAAAAATAGAATATTTAACGATTAAATCAATCATAGATTTCAATTTTTGTTTAAATACACGTGCAACGATATCATGGCGATGTATTGATTGTTGACCTGATAATAACAAAGTTTTTATTTCTTCCCAATTTGGGTTACACGTAAATGTAATGAACAAATCAGGTCGACCATAATGACGTACGTAAGTCATAGCATCTTGCATGTATTCTTGCATATTCCGTGGACTGCCTATGTAGCTTGAAGGTAAAATAAATACAGTTCCAATATCATTGATGCTTAAGTTTTCGTCGACGTTTCCGATAATAGCATCTCGTAAATGGATGTATTCCTCTGATCGTAATTTAGCTTGATTGAATCTAATGAATCGTAAACGTTCACTTTCGATCTTAGCGTACATATCTACAACGTATTGATGGTACAGCTGACGATATCGTAAGATATAATTGTCTTGATTAAATCTAATCATCAATCGGTGCGCATAGTAGTTCATTGAACTAACTTTTTTATTGTTTCATTACCAGTGACTGGATCACGCTGTTTGATGTTGATGTGATATTCATCTTGCCCTTGCCAGAATATCAAAGGATACTGAAGTGCGTCATATGAACGATGTATATCCGAAATTACACTAACAATTCTATCTCGACGTGTAATTCTAATGTCTCTGTTGTTAGATGGATCACCAACCATAATAATAGCAACTTCATCTACAGTTGGCGCGTTGAACCTGCCAGCATGTTCCCCGGATGGTACTTTATCGGCTTTGATGACAATTTGACAATTGTCACTTATTAATTGTGGTGATACCCTTTTAAATAGCTGAATAAGATGATTATAATTTTCGAAAAAAACTTCCAACGATTCCACAATTGCTCTTTCTTGTGCTTCTTCTATGAAATTATGCAGGCACCTAGTTGTCACACGATCCTCACAACTGCCCATAAAATAAATTTGAAGAAACTTTGAATCCTCATCAGGCATCGGCATTAGTGACCCAATCTTATGATACACTTGGCCTTGGATTTTGAATGTCGTTTCAAAATTACGTCCATCAGATGTTAAATCGCAAATCTTAGTTGCACCAAAAGATGTCATTTGAAAGCAAGAATTAAATTTACGTGTCTTACATAAAAATAATTTCGAATCGTCTGATTCGCCAGCAAGAAGTGATTTCAAAGGTTCTGGTGGAGTAGGAAGAAGTGGCAGTACAATTTTTCCTGATGCACAACACATTCCAGTTGTTTCTTTTCGAAATTTTAACGCGTGGCAATATTGACATATTTTATCCATCGCACCAATTGTAATTTTAGAATGTGCCGAGTAATTAATGTCTGGTTCATACTGAAACGCAAGGCGAAAGAATGATGCACGTGTTAATACACGACTGGTTTGTTGCCTCGTTCTTTCGAGTTCTCTAAATCTGGCTATATTCTGTTGTCGCGCAGTTCTTGCCCTTAATACATTTTGTCGCAGACGTTTATTACGCTGTTCTTGAGATTCTTGACTACGAATTTTTGCTGTTCTAATTCGTTGAGCTGCATTTCTTGCTGCAGTTTCTTCTTCTGATTCTCGAGCTCGCCGAGCGCGCTGGAGTCGTAACTTTCTGCTACACGGATTGTTGAGGTTAGATTTCTTCCGCGGCATTATTCTGAAACTGAAAATATTTATAATTGAAATAAATTAATAAATTAGATCGAAATTAATGAATGTATTAATTAACAATTATCAGATTAAAAATCAAAATAAGTATCTTTCCGGGAGATAGTATTTACTCGTTTAAAAAGGAACTGAACTGCAGTGACACTCGACGCCAGTATTTATATCTGGGCCTTGAATTTCCCGAACGTTCTAGTGCGCATGCTTCGAGAAGAATCGATTGATCGATTGTTCGAAATAGTGACTCTCGAAGGTTCGAGAGAGAGCTTTATTTAGATTCAGAGCAGATCTCGAGAGCGAATGAGATACTAAAGCTTTGGACATTCTAATCAGAGATGGCGACTCGATAGAATTTGATCGCCAGATTTTGAGACTTTGATTCGAATTTGGCGCCAAGACTTTAATAATTCTCTAATAAAAGTAGTACAAAAATTTATCTGTTAACATGATAATAATATTGTAACATAATACACAGAATAATTATAAAAATATCAGTCACAAACAATTAAAATAAGTACGATTATGTCGTGAATATAAATAAATATTACGTGGAATAAAGTTGTAGAATTTATATTCTAAAAAACAGAACACAGCGCTATCTATTGGGTGTATTTGCAACTTAGATGTCAAACAATATTGAAGAATTTGATCGATAAATGAATTAAACCGCCATCTATGAGCACTTCATAAAACTAAATAGTAAATAAACACTTGCTTAATAAACATTTAATTAATACATTTTATTCGTTTATATTCACGACATAAGCGAATAATTCAGATAATAACTATCCTATCTTCTAAGTTAGACTAAATTACGGATAAATGTGAAATTTGATTGAAATTGGTTCAGTCGTTTTGGAGTTTATTGGCAACATACATCGTGACTCAAGATTTTTATATATATAAGATTTAAACACAGATAGCTAGACAGTTACATAGTTACTGTCTCGAGTACATAAGTGGAAATTCAACTGATACATCTTACTTAGAAGAGTTAGCAAACAGACAACAGCAAATGTCTATTTACACAATAATGCAAATTTTTAAATATTTTTGTATTATGAAAGTTAAATCATCCTTAGCAGTACCTAAACGAACAAGAAACCACTTTTCTGTCAAATTATACACCTCTCTCGAGGAATAGGAACTGCTATAATCTCTATATGATCTGAATACAGTTACATACAGATCCGGATTATTATATATGTAATTTTACTGAACATCACAACATTTTCAGTTCTCGTACAGCTTCTGTTCTGCCTGTTAGCTAAATGTGTCCAAATTCCATAAAGAACGACAATAAGATTTTCACAGCTGATGATTTAATAGAGCCCACCATTAATGTTTCCTGAAAACAAATTCCTTTTATTTAATTAAAACTCCAGCGTCCTCAACAAGGAAGTAATATTAACAGATCAATATGGTTTTGTTCAAAATTATTCCAACAGAGCAAATTACATTATTGTATGTGCTAGGTAACAAACCTTGTACACAGGACAGCAGGATAATTAAGGATAAAGAAGACGTATCCCTGCCATTGTTTGTTGTGTAACAGACTCAGGTTGTGATTTATCGTCTCATATCCCGCAGTTATGAGACACTCCAGTGACTTTTATAGGCTGAGACCAAGTTCGTGTCCTGTATAATGAACCTTGTACACAGGACAGCAGGATGATTAAGGATAAATGAGACGGGTCCGCGCCATTGTTTGTTGTAACAGACTGAGGTTGTGATTTATCGTCTCATATCCCGCAGTTATGAGACACTCCAGTGACTTTTATAGGCTGAGACCAAGTTCGTGTCCTGTATAATGAACCTTGTACACAGGACAGCAGGATGATTAAGGATAAATGAGACGGGTCCGCGCCATTGTTTGTTGTAACAGACTGAGGTTGTGATTTATCGTCTCATATCTCGCCGTTATGAGATACTCCAGTAACTTTTGTAGGCTGAGACCAAGTTCGTGTCCTGTATAATGAACCTTGTACACAGGACAACAGGATGATTAAGGATAAATGGGACGTGTCCGCGCCATTGTTTGTTGTAACAGACTGAGGTTGTGATTTATCGTCTCATATCTCGCCGTTATGAGATACTCCAGTAACTTTTGTAGGCTGAGACCAAGTTCGTGTCCTGTATAATGAACCTTGTACACAGGACAACAGGATGATTAAGGATAAATGGGACGTGTCCGCGCCATTGTTTGTTGTAACAGACTGAGGTTGTGATTTATCGTCTCATATCTTGCCGTTATGAGATACTCCAGTAACTTTTGTAGGCTGAGACCAAGTTCGTGTCCTGTATAATGAACCTTGTACACAGGACAACAGGATGATTAAGGATAAATGAGACGTGTCCGCGCCATTGTTTGTTGTAACAGACTGAGGTTGTGATTTATCGTCTCATATCTCGCCGTTATGAGATACTCCAGTAACTTTTGTAGGCTGAGACCAAGTTCATGTCATGTAATTAACGCCGTTTTATTGTTTTGTTTGTACAGTGAAGTGACTGGTGGGAGCAATTGTTTATACGAGCACAAATTATTATGTAAGGGTAGTAAGGTGAAAGTAGTGAATTCCTAATTTACAAGAGTACATATATAAATTCGCTAATTGATGTGCCTTAATATTTTAAGTTAATCACTAAGTATTGCCTTGAATATTTCAATCATCTAACTTCAAAATTAAATGTGAGAAATAATATTTGTAACTGCGTCCCTTTTAAATGTGGTTGAATTCCTCGATATAGGAAAATGTCAACGAAAATTATGTGTCAAGCACATTGTATTGTTAGTATTATTATTGTAAATATATTAAATATATAATCTTAGCGTACAATACATATTGGAAATCGGTTATAAGTGTTATATAGTATAAAAATAAAGAATGATAATTTATTTAAATTAAGACATATTATTAAAAGAACGAAAAACCACAAGATAAATACAAACACTCAAAAGTGTCCCGTTTGTAATTTTTAACCAAAGCTGTATTATTATAAAATGTCTGAACTCTAATACTCTATCCTTGTACAGGTGCCTTGTACTTCAGTAGTGATAGTTACTTACCAGAAATATAAATATAAAATATCAACTTATTGCAGTTGCGACGAACATCCAGAGTAACCAGGCAGCAAAATAATGTCTTCACTTGTTAAATCTCGAGCTACAGGTTTTGTGTCATCAAACTATCCACGAGAGAACTTGTATGTAAAATCAAAACATAGGTTAACACTACTGAAATACGGATCTTCACAGTGCATGTACTTCTTTTAGGATCAACAATAGTATATGTGGTCACGAACAAATACTATCAATTCAGTAATGAAAATAAATTAATTATTCATAAAAACAGGGTTTTTATAGAAAAATTAAAATTAATACAGAATAAATTTAACTCTTTTAAACATTCCACGGTCACATTAATAATTAATGGACTGTTCGTAGTATCCTTTTACTGGTAATTTACAATATAATAATATGAAGAGTATTATACTTTAGGAAATAAGGTAGTTTGATCTATAATATATAGATCAGCTTGCTGCGGCAAAGCTTAAAGTAGTAAAAGAATGATGGTACACGCGGTATTGTGCTGCTTGAATATTGTATGCTTCTGGCCATTCGGAATTACTAAGGTCTAAACCTTTACAACTCCTTTTTTTCAGTTATATTTAATAAGTATCTTATAACTTATAAAATCACAAATCCGAAATACGAAATAACTCTATAAAACTTCATAGTAAGATTTTACAGAAGAGAACAGGTATGAAATACCATATGAACGATAGTCCTATCTTGCTTATTTTACCATCTGTCATTTGTGTGTGTTTTTTCGAGGGAAAAGTATATCTTCAAATTGAATAAAGGTGTACAGTTTATAAAAAGTGTTATTTTCTTATTAACACCTGTTTTTCAATCAGGTTTTGTAATAAGACATTGATCATATGCTGTTTGGAGAATTGTCTGTAACTTAGCTTTTATCTGACAATGGTGGTAAGTATTAGCTTAGTCTATAGATAGACTGTAGCTACCTGCAAAACTTTCGGGCCAATTGCCCGGAGTAAGATGAATTATTGTCCTTACAGTACAATCTTCCCGTAGCAATAAAATTGAGAATGAACCGTGTAATCAACCCCTTTACGTATTATGTTTGTTCTGAAATAGGAAACATCTATAAATATTTATTGTGTAAAATTCAAAACATAATTAATGCTATAACAATTAAAATCATTATAATGGGCGTGTAATTTTTTAAATCAAAATCTAAAAATCTTAATCTAAATACTAATTAAAGTCGGTTTTAATTATTTCCCCAGCCGGTGCATGATATTTTGAACGAGAAATCCGCCAGACTACCGAGGCAACACCGCCACACTGCGGCGCTTGGTAGTCACAATGTCACACTATATTTATAGTAGTTTTGAATATAATGCGTTTACAGCAAAAGATTACAACAGCACAATATACTGTGAGGTCGACAGAGATTGTGAGAAAAACGATAAATCAAGATTGGAGCTTGCACGTGTCTCAAGAACTCTTACTTAAGCATGGTTGATTGAAGTTCAGGGTAAAACTGGGCAAAGCGTAAAGTTTGTCAAGTGTTTCTTCAGTCACTACGTGGTGAAGTGTATCAAACTTCTGTGAGACATCTCACTATAATACTCGATTGCACTTAGGAGCATACTAGCGGTCCTGAAAACATCCACTCTCCGTGCTATGTTTCCTAACACATTAAATTAAATACATTAAATAATTAGATATACTATTAAAATATTATAATAATACTCCATGCTCATAAAAATAGCAGGTAAATAAACTTTGGATTCTAGTCAGTGAATTTAAGTAGACGACTTCATAATTACCCAGACGCTGCACTAAAAGAAAGGAGAACTGGAGCTTTTTTTAAGTTTACAAACTTTAGTTATGGAAGTGTAATCAATTTTAAGTATTAAACAAATTATTGTAATACCTTTTATGCTTGGTGGACTAGCTTACATATTATTTCCTATTACAAACAAACATTTTACGGGTTTTAATCGTTATTTCTTTTTATACTTTTTAAACAAGCTTATTTTCAATATATTCCTACCATGATATAATAAATATTTTATAAATATAAATATTTTTGTTTCAGCAGAAAGTAACGTCCTAATAATATGTACTTACGTGCAAAATCGCAACACCGTAACTTAAACATTTTTTTATTAAACAATGAGACCGACATAACCTACATAATTGTATAACTCTGTATAATATGAGCTATTGTACAGTAATAAAAGAAAGGCTTTAACCTCTAAGTGAAGTAAAGGTTAAATAAACCCACATGCAACGGCCTCACTCACTGTTAGCATGCACTTGAACTAACATCTCTGCTTCAATTTTAGGTTTTGTTTCAAGTAGAAAAAACAACAGTAACGTTTAACGTTTACCACAATATACCGGGTGTCCCACGAGTAACTCGACAAACTTCTCAGGTGGTTTACTCATCGAAATAATGTAAAAGGTTCATATAAACTTATGTCCGGAAAACGCGTTAAGACTAGCAAAATGTTTCGTTCTATGAAAGGATTTTCTATAAAGCAAAACTGGTGTTATTGTAGCGCAAAGATGGTTAAGTTTATCAGATTTTATGTAGAATGAACTGAAACATTGAATAAAATATGCCCCAGTAATGTTTCACCAACCATTTCTGAGATATCTGATAAAATATGCAAAGTTTGCTCCCGTAAAACATGCTTTGTTTAGATTTAAAGTACATTAAATCTTAGTGAATTTTATTTCGAAGAGAATAATGTAAAATAGGATAATAATAAACAAACACAAATTTAAAAAAATGTATGCTTAATTAAATCATCAAATACGAAAAATGAGACAGAAAATATGTATTTATTACCCATTTAATAAAGTTAAGGTAATTAAAATCTTAACAGAAACCTGATCTTACATATTTTGTCTGGTATCTCAGAAATGATTCGTTTAACAGGTCTGGAACATATTTTATTCATTTTTTCAGTTCATTTTACATAACATCCAATATTTTAACAACTATCTTTACACCATAAAATCATTAGTTTCGTTTTATTTCCGTCCTTTCCCAGAAAATCGAGCGAAAACTTTCGCAAGCCGTAGCTCGCTAACAAAGTGTTTCCGGACATACATATACATATAAGTAGATAGTAATATGGGGTTCCTGGCGCACTTTCGGAGCCAACCGAAAAGCAATGTAAAATACTGTTCAATGCACCATAAAGGAAGCTGAGAAATAACACAGCAAATCTCAATGAAAAATTAACCGAATCTACAGTCGTTCGTCTCCAAAAGCGATCGGTACATTACTATCTACTCTGTGGAATGAAAAAATTAACCAAATCTGAGCTTCTACTTTCTTAAGCTGTGCTTTGTAAAATGTTGTCAAATCTGCTATGAATAAAGGATTTATCTTAATAAAATTTAATCAATTTAAAACATTTTTACTAAAAACATACTGTACTTTAATAAAAAACTTTTCTACTAAATAAACAACATGAACTCACCAAGCTCTCTTCAGTTTCTAGCATTTCAAAAACTTACAAAGAAAGACAATTTTAACGAGTTCAACGAATTACCAAAACATGTTAAAGAACAGTTGATACTTTCCTTAAATGATACAGAATTCAAAGAACTTGTAGAGTCTTTTGCAGAAAGAACGAAAACTGCACACGTGTACACACAAAAAACGAAAAAAATAAGGGATTATATATTTAATATAATTACGAAAGATATTGAAAAGAAAGTAAAAAATAAACAAACAGAGAGTTTTCATCGTTTTTTTATGACATTTTTCCCATATTATACGTTCTTTCAAGATAATCAAGACTTAATTGATGAATTTCTTAGGAATTTTTGTGAGTATCAAGATTTATCAACACAATTCATTAAAGAGCATTATAGAATTTTTCTTATAGAATATAGCCACATTTTGTGTGAAACAAAAGGTATTACTGTAGATAATATTCCATGTGATTCCTATGAAGAAAGACACCAACTATGGTTATCAAAACAGTACTATGACGTGGGGAGGGACTGCAAGTTTTAGAGTTAAGACTTTATTCTACAAAGTTAATTGTTATAATTTCTTTATCTTTAATAGTCTTCTTTCCAGTAACAACCAAGTGTAATTTTTCATTTTTGTTTAATTCTTTAATCTTTTTCTCATCCAAAACAGTCAAAAATCTATTCGGCAAGTGTACTTTACAATCTTCCAACTCGGCAATTATTGTAAACCCGAATTTATCTTTCATTTTCTCCAAATTCAAGATTCTATGTTTCTTCCTTTCTTCCAATTCATTTAACTTCTTATACTCTTTAAACTTACATTCTCCAATATCATTTAACTCTTTCAAGAACTCCATTTAAATAGAAAAAATTTAAAGACGGAAAAAATGAAATTTGCTAACAATCACTCGAGAAGTCGAGGGAATTGCCAACATCTTCATTGTTTGACGAGGTTCTTCATTTAATTTCTCCAAATGTACTATAAAATCATCGAGGATTTCTAGCTTAAAATCGTAGACAAATTCAACATCCAGATAATGAAAAAATACAGGTAATATCTTTTCATAATAAACGTGTGTATTTAAACGAACAAACCTAATGTATTCTTTGAAAAGGAAAATAATTTTGTCAATGGTTCCAAGAGATAAGTAAAAATTTTTATTCTGTTTTCTAAATTCTGTAACAAATTTTGTTTGCTTCTTGTCTCCGTATTGTAATTTTATAAGCAGATTATTCAAATGTGTTAGTTTATTTCGAAATTTCTTAGGTTTAGGTCTTTCGTACAAAATTAAATTACAACCTCTACAAACTAAATATCTTTTATCGATAATTTCTCCTCTATTAGAACACTTGTAACAGTTGGCATTATACTCTTCCATTTAAACAGAAAGATTTTTTGTTTAAATGGAGATTATGGAACTAAGTCTGCCGAGATATAAATTTTTCAACGCAAATGTTTGTGTTTACATTTCTACAACAGAGATAAATAGAAATAATTTCATTCTATTGTACAACTATTTAGGATATTATGTGTACGATTATAAAGATTATTACGGGAGAAATCGGGATTTTTCAGTGGCGAAAGAGTATATTTTTGAAATATTAGAAGGAATGAAAGAGAATAATATGAACATCATTAACTACTGAATTTCTCTAATATCGTTCTTAATCACATCATAGGCTAAAAATTTCTCAGAAACCACAACAACATAACAAATCGCGTTTGTAACAGCTTTTTGAAAATCCATATTGATAATTATATCGTTCTTTGAACCAGAAATATTTGTCATACTCTTTGTTGTATCAATGACATAAATAGGTCTATTCGCTAAAAATTCTTTAGGATTGTAATACATTTCCTTATTATTACAGTAAACTTTCTTAAAATCTTGATACATCTGATACATGATTCTGAAAAGACCTCCGGAAATGTTTAAATTTTGTAATTCATCTGGATAATAAGAACCGTTCAATTTTACTCTGATATTTTTTACATCCAAACTATCAAACTTTGAAGGATTTTTTTCTTGATTATTCTGTCTATCTGTTAGAAAACCTATGATAACGAACTTGGGATTGAAGATATTTCTATAAATATTTGTGATATCGAACGAATAAGTTGTTCCGGAAATACCTTTTTGTTCAATACATTGCCAATCTAGAAAATTAAACATAATGTTTTGACTTTTTGTAATTTCATCAATCAACCTTATTTTACTCGTGATTTTATAATCAATCATTGGAACTCTAATAAAAAAATCTGTAATTGTTATTTTTCCATCAACAGGCATAACATTTCCAGTTGCAGTCTTCAGAATCACATCATCGTCTTCTGCTCTTATAAAACTTAGATAAAATCCTCCTTTATAGATCGGAATAGTAACATTTTCAAAAAATCCTAATCCAAAATGAGATAAATTTCCAGCTGCTTCAAAAACACCAAATTTAAAATCTGATTCAAAGCCATTAGAAGTTTGAGAAATAACATCACTTTTTGAATACGAAATAGTTCCTTTAATTCTGCTTAATTGGCCACAGTTTTCGACTTCTTCTATCAATTTATTGTGTTTTCTTACTTCAATCTTAGAAAATAAAAACGGTATAAAATTATCGATTAATCTAACATTATCAGTTCCAAGATATGCTTGACCATCTTGTTTTGTTAAAGTTCCAGAAATATAAAACTGGAAGTTAGACGAGCAAAAGTTATCTCCAAAATCAATATTAAACTCAGTTCTTTTATTCGGTTCATTCAAATGTTGTTTACTAATTGGATAGAAATTTTTAAACTCCGCCCTTTCAATATCACTAGCATATTTTCTGTAGTCCGCCATTTAATAAGAGAAAATTTAGAAATTTTAAACATCATGTATCATTTTTTCATCGATCTAATGTACGTTTTTATAAGAAAAGATATAAATTTTAGTAAAATAATTAAAAAGATTAGAGTCATTTTTAATGATCTACTTCGTCATATTCAGGATTCTCTTCCTTAAATTTTGCGATCTCGGTCACATATTTCAATAAAATCTGCACAGGATAGTAACCGCTATCTATAATATTGTTCCAATCAACTGTATCTTTATTTTCATCCAAAAACTTTATACTCAAGTGTTGATAGAGACAAAGAACAGACATATGATCTTTTAATTGATAATGTATATTTTCTTGAATGAACTCTGGGGACAGATTTTGATATTTAGCAATGTTATACCAATTCAATTTGTTTACGTATAATCTCATCATATCTTCGGATAATTCATATTTTTGAGAAATATCATCCCAATGTTCTTTTTTCAAATCTCTTTCGTGTTGCATTATAAAAAGATCGAAAGCACTGTAATGTCCCGCCATCTCTATTTATTAGGAAAAAATTTCAAAATCAAGTTTTTATAAATTGGCTCTTTTTTGCGTTACATTCAGCACATTTTCCAGAAATTCTCTTAACTCCATTGATGTTTGCATAGTATTTTATATCATTTGTTGCAGTTTTTTCTTTACATCTCACACAATATATGAGCGCCATTTATATAAGGAAAATTAGTCATCATAGCCGCCTAATCCATTAAATCTGTTATCAATATTTTCAAAAGTTTTATTAACATCTTCTTTAAATTTATTAAAGTTTTCTTCTAGTTTATTTACTTTATCGAGATATAAAGAGTATCGATCATCTATTCTTTTAAGTAATTCATTATTATGTGTTACTTTCTCATTGAAACGTGTATCAAAATCTTTAAAAAAGTTTATTTTCTCATTGAAATGTGTATCAAAATCAACCAGAATTTTGTTAATTACTTCACCAACTAATACATTAACATCATTTTTATATGTATTAAAGTTTTCTTCTAGTTTATTTACTTCATCAAGTAATTCACCAACATCGTCTACTGATCTTTTACTTCTTTCATCAAGTTTTTCATAGACTTCTGTTGTAAAATCTTTAACATGCTGTTTATGATTCTCATAATTTTGTTTTAGTTCATTAAACATTTTAATAGGATCTTCTAATTGAATCATTACAACAACATCAAATGGATTAATTCCTTTACTAACACCGCTAATTCTTTTTCCTTTAAAATCTAAGGCATTTTTAACATTCGGATCATGTAAATCAACAATATCGATGTTTTCTGATAATTTTAGAGGTTTTAAAATTTGTTCTTTAACAACAACATCATGTTTGTCAATACCAGGTCGAACACCGACAATTCTTTTCTTATTAGCCAAACTAACATAATTCTTTTCAACTTTGATCGCTTCAGTAATTTTATCAGCTTTTTCGATATGAGACATTAAATTGGTAAATAATTTTTTTACACCATCATCAACTTCTTTTTCCAATGTTTTTATTTTATCAGCAACTTCATTTGAACTCATGAAATTTGCAAGTTTGTTATCATATTCTGCTTTAAAATCTTCAATCTCGACAGCAAACATATCTGAATCTGGAAGGTTTTGTAATAAATTTTCTAACTTGTTATCAAACTCATTTCTCAAACTATCAAAATTCAAACTATTATCTACATTTTGAATAATTTGTGTTCCAAATACGTCAAAAATATTTTGTGAATCCATATTTATTAAGCAATAATTTGTTAACAACTTCTTTAAAATCTTTACCAGTACTCAGTTCATTCAACACAAAAAACACATAAATGGCCACAAATTGGGGGATCTTTATAGTCTTGAATCTGAGAATCATTGTAGTAGACGCTTGATTTTTTCAAATATTTAATCAATTCTATCGGCGGTTTGTCCTCAATTCTTCCATACGAATCAAAATAACATGCATTCTTATCATTTTTATAATAACAAATCCAATGCGTTCCACTTCCCATAATCGAGTCTAAATTCACAATTCCACATTCAAATTTCTTAACTTTTTCAGGTAATGTATCTCTCATGAAGATTCCTCTAAAATGTTTAATATTTTTGCAGATTTCTTCCAATTCCCCGAATGTTAAAGGTTTAAATTTTTTTTTCAATGTTTGATTTCACGTAATTCAAAGTTTTTTCATCTAATCCAGATCCTGTAACATCTTCCAACTCTTTATCTAACCAATTTAAAATGTTTTCGAACAATAGGAATCACATCTTTTTTAACGATTGGAGCAGCTTTACGAACATAAGGAACAACATTTTTAACAACTGGAATATTTTCTCCAAAATCTAATAAATCTTTCAAAAGTCCACCATTTTTAAGTTCTTTCAACTGATTATAAGAAAATTCTATTCTGGTTCCTTTATTGTTTTTCTTATGTTTTTCGAGTTTATTGTATTGTCTATTTGTTAAAAATATCTTATCTTCACCATTTTTTAGTTGATCTATTTTAAATTGAATACTAACGGGTATTTTCTTCTTAAAAGCGGATTTTATTTTTTCTTTCTGATTTTTGCTGAAATTTACATTCACCTCCATTTATATAGTTAAAATTTCAAGTTCTCTTCGATTCCCATTCCTAGTTTTCTCTTCAAAAACATTGCTCCAGCTGTTGGAAGTGCAACAAATCTTTCACCTAATCTAGCATCTTTTGATAAAAATCTATCCATTGCCTTATCTTGCAAAACTTTATCTGCTATATGTCTGGAATTTGTGTCTCTATGTTTTGCATAAAAAATATCGTGTTCCATAGCAGCTTGATCTAATTTATTTATACCAGGATCTCCTCTTTTCAATCTTTTTTCAAGTTTTGTGCCAGGTCCCAGATATTCATAGCCTGGTACGTGTAATTCAAAAGGTAAATTGTTGATAAAATCATTCAAAAGTCCGCTACCTTCAATCATAGATGAACTTATTGCCGGCAAAACTCGTTTTAAATATTTAATTCCATCAGGTTTTTCAATCATTTCATCAAGTTTGTTCGAAATAAAATCCTTAATCGCTTTCTTTTCGTTCAAAAAATTGTTGTTTCCAGCCTTTTCTTGAGCATAAATATAATTAATAATTCCATCGAGTTTTGTCAAATCGTTGATATATCTGTACTCAATCTTATTATCACTGTATTTTCTTACACCTGATCCTTCGATTCGTTTTTCCCAAATTGGTTTAATCAAATTGAGATATTTTTTACCTTTACTTGACTTTGGTTTCTTAGTTGATGGATCATTATTTTTGTAAATTGAATCAGATTTCCATAAAATTTCTGTATACTTTTTCAAGTCTTCTTCAGAATATAAACCGTCTTTTGGAACATCATTGTCTGTTAATAATCTCCATAAACCCTGAGTTCCTTTATATGTTTTATCTTCAATAATTATATCATTATGTTCAAAATTAACGGGTAAATTTCCAATCATAAAACTTTTCTTTTTTTTATCCCAATACAAACCAAATTTATCATCCTTTGCTCTAGGAAGAAATTTTTTACCAATTTCACCAATTATTATATCCGTTGTTCCAGGACTTATTGGTTCAACTATTGTAGATTCTTCAATGATTCTAGGTCTAAATGGTGTTGACGATGGTAATTTTGGCAATTCAAACTCAGATTCTGGTATCGAAATATCAGCAAATTGTCGTACAACTGGAACCAAATTCATTAAATTTTGATTATCGCTTAAAACATTTTCAATTTTGCCCTCAACATTTTTTATTGCAAATGTTACAGGTTGATTAATTTTTTGAATAAATTCTTGTTCTTTTTCATCAATTCGAATCTGTTCTTTAAATTCTTTGATTAATTTCTTTTCTATTTGATCAAGTTTTTTTGCTTCTTCTGAAGTTACGTTCGCCATTTATTTAGGAAAATTTTGAAACGTAAACGTGGAACGTGGAAACGTGAACACGAAACGTGAAAACGAGAACACGAAACGTGAACACGGAACGTAAAACGTGAACGTGGAACGTGGAAACGTGAACACGAAACGAGAACACGAAACGTGGAACGTAAAACGTGAACGTGAAACGTAAAACGTGAACGTGGAACGTAAAAACGAGAACACGAAACGTAAACGTGAACGTAAAAACATGAAAACAACTAGATTATCACACGTTTATATTGGAAAATTTATTCAAATATTTACCACTTTTAGGCTTCAAAGTTAGATTAATAGTTAAAAATCCGTAGTCTTCCTTCCAAATTTTATCACATAACTCAATAAAGTGGTTAAAACTCATATCAGATCCCACATAATTGTTATAAATCTTTCTCGAATAGTGATCATCTTGCTTAAAAATACACAACATATTCAGGTTATTTCTTATAACTTGTTTATCAACCTTTGAAAAGCATTGGGAAAGATAGATACAAGAGATATTTTTGTGACGGGACATTACGAAATATTCCTTAATAACGTCCTGATTTTCTAAAATACAATCATCAAAAACGATTAAACGAATTGGGTTTACATTCGCTTAATGGAACTATGTCCTCGGAAGCATTATAAAAATATGATATTTTCTTACTTAAGTTCTTCTCAATATTCTCAAATCTTTCTTGTAATTTTTTATATGCGTCTTGTTCTAAAGATTTACTAAAAACATACAAATTGGAATAAGGAATCAACCTATTGTAGATAAAATTCAATAATAAAGTTGTTTTTTCCACATCCACTTGAACCAACAATTAACAATCTGATTGGTTGATCTTTCTTATTTTCTTCAAACGTTTGAAGTTTTATCTGATCTTTTTGCTTTAAAAATTTCTCCATTTAAATAGAAGATTTTCATCTTGAAGCAACGCTTGCGAAAATGAAGCTGTTCAAGTTGACTTCAGAAAGCTCTAAATTAGTTTTAAACTTGGAACATCCTATACACTTAGAGGAAGAATCAAATTATTTTATCGGTTTAAGCGGTTTTTATTCTGACAATTTTGTAATAAATATTAGTGAAAGTTCTCCTTATTGCATAGGATTTAGTGAGAAGAACATAACAAAATACTATGGTTTAAACAAAGGATATTATACTTTCGATCAAATAAAAAATTCCCTTAAAAATTATCTGAAAACATTCAAACAATCAGATAAATCTTTAAACTTTGACGAAAACAAGTTTGAAATGCAAAAAAATTATCTCTCTAATAAAATTCAAGTAAAATCACCAGTAAGAATAATGTTTTCAGCAATTATTGTAGATTTATTAGGGTTTGTTCAAGAAACTATTGAGCCAAATCAGGTATATTTAGGAAATAAAACGCCAAAATTTAGACCGTTTGATGTAATTGAAGTGCACTGCAATCTCGTTGAACCTAGTTTTGAAAATCATACCGAACATTTACACAAAGAATCTGAAATTTTGTACACTTTTTTCCCAAATGTTGCTTATGGATCAAAAATCAGTGAAAAACCGAATGAAATCGATTATATTCCAATTAGAAAAAATATTAAAAGAATTCAAAAAATCATTCTAACTATACAAGACTCTGAGGGAAATTTATTAAATAATGAGAGTAAAACAACAATATATTTAAGATTGTCGAAAGAATGATGAATCAAGGGGGGAACGAATCGTTCTTACCTTCAAACTTTCAAAAAAACACTGTTTTTATCAATGAATCTGGACTTTACACTCAAAATAAAAATTACTAGTTAAATGGAGTCAGTTGTAGACCTACATTCAATAACAAAGACATTGTAACGATTGTTGACGAAAATAACGAAATTTGGTTCAAAGCAAAAGATGTTGCAGAAATTTTAGAATATGAAAACACGAGGCAAGCTATCATAAATAATGTCGATAATGATGATAAAACAACTTTTGAATGTATAAATTACAGGAGTCTATCCCATAGACCCCTTAACAATCTTCATCCTGACACTGTTTTTATCAATGAATCTGGGCTTTATTCTCAAAATAAAAATTACTAGTTAAATTTCTTTTCTATCTAAATGGAGTCAGTTGTAGACCTACTCAATAATCAACTTATATTCAATAATAAAGACATTGTAACGATTGTAGACGAAAACAATGTAATCTGGTTTAAGGCTAAAGATGTTTGTGAAATATTAGGTTATGAAAAAACAAAAAACGCAATTAAATTAAATGTTGAAGATGATGACAAAATTCAATATTTTTACTTAAAAACCAAGGGGCTATTCGAATGGCCCCTTAACAATCTTCATCCTGACACTGTTTTTATCAATGAATCTGGACTTTATTCTTTAATTTTGAGATCACATAAAAAAGAGGCAAAAATCTTCAAAAATTGGGTTACAAAAGAAGTTTTACCGAGTATTAGAAAATATGGCGAGTACAAACTTGAAAACGAAAATAAGCAGTTAAAAGATGAAATAAAACAGTTACAAATTTCAGGTCAAATGAAATCCTTGAAAATAGAGAATCAAGAATTGCGAATGGAATTAATGAAGAGAGATATGATATGTAAACATTTTGATAAGAAAAAGCACCATGTTTTTGTATTAATTAAGAAGAATCACATGTGGGAATGGCCTTATTATGTTATCAGAGCTCAGAAACGAGAAATACCAAACCGATTAAAACATCTAAAAATAAATTATCCTGAATTAGAGATTTTGTTCATTGATGACGAACCAAATTCTATCAATCTGTATAACCAAATGAAAGAATCTTTGAATATTTTATACAACGGAAATCATTTTACTACAAATATGGCAGAATCTCGACTGATTTATAGAATATCTAAATTACACGATGAAAATGTTTCTAAATTTTACTAAAAACTCTCGATTTATTATATTTTGTTTGTAAATGTTTAGCATAACTAGGTAACCATCGTAGAATTTTTTTTTCATATTCACAAGGCATTTCGTTTTTATAACTTTCGCTGAAAATTTTTTTAGCACAATCTTTGCAAAAAGCATCTTTTCTATCTTTACTATACTGCCAGTTATTAAATTCAGAAATATTTTTAATTTCTTTACAAAAGTAACACTTTTTTTCTTCTAAAGTTAATTTGTCCATTTTATCATATAATTCCTTACAATAACAGTCTTTTCTATTCTTTTCTTGACACTTTGTACATTTCTTTTGAGACTCCATTTATATAGAAAAAATTATTACACGATGAAAATGTTAAACTCTTGAATTATGATATTTTGTTTGTAAATGTTTTTGATAATTATTTAACCATTTTATAGTTCTTCCACATTCACATTGAGTATCTTCATAATATAATCTATGGTGATTCTTCTTTACACAATCTTTACAATATGAGTCTTTCTTATCTCTACTATAGTGATCACTATTAAACTCTGAAATTTTTTTAGTTTCTTTACATTTAAGACATTCTTTATCTTCCAAAGTTAATTTTTCTATTTTATCATATAATTCTTTATGATATTCCCTTTCACAATCTTTGCAATTATAATGCATTCCATCTTTCCTATTTTTATCTTTATAAAATTCATTTAAATCTTTAAATTCTTTGCACTTTGTACATTTCTTTTGATGCGCCATTTATATATAGAAAATTTATATTACAGTTTTGACTTCTTCAATTCATATTCATAAAACTTTCCGGTTATTTCTTCATTATTTAAATCTTTTATACTATAAGTTACAGGATCTGTGTTATTAATTTGATAAATCACAAAGATTTCTCTTGACCAATTGTTCTTATATTTGTTCGAAAATGTTTGTTTTTTACTAACAATTCTTACATGATCATTGACT
This sequence comes from Homalodisca vitripennis, assembly GCF_021130785.1. NCBI lineage: Eukaryota > Metazoa > Arthropoda > Insecta > Hemiptera > Cicadellidae > Homalodisca > Homalodisca vitripennis. The sequence goes on along the minus strand of NW_025781023.1, from coordinate 13,769 downwards.
TTAAATTTAGTTTTCGTGTGAATTTCAGGTGGAACATACTTGAAAACGGTCTCTAATAACTCCTTTTCTGCATCCTTATCTACGTCTTTCGGTTTCATTTTGATTGTGCTGTGAACTGTATCGTTATAATTGTTTACGATTTTTTGAAGAATATCGATCCATTTAAAGTTTTTATTAATCTCAAAAATTACTTTCATTCTCTCATTTTGAGTTCTGTTATATCTCTCTACAATACTTGATTTCTCTTCGTTTTCAGTATGATAAATCTTAATGTTGTATTTCCTCAAAACATCGTTAAATTCTTTATTTTTAAACTCTAAACCCTTATCTGTATGAAGTAGGTTAGGAGGTTTGTGATTGATCCTTATGGCATCTTTTACTATATCTTCGAAAGCTTTTGAAATATCCTTGCCGTTTTTTCTTTTGATAGCTCTTGACCAAGCATATTTTGAGAAAGTATCAATAACATTTAACATATACTTAAATCCATCATTTTGATCTGAATAGTTAGACATTATAACTAAATCTGCTGCCCATAAATCGTCAATTCCTAATGTTATAATTTTTCTCTTTTTAAACTTTCTTCGTACTGGTGCATGAATTTCTCGAGCTTCAATCTCTATCTCATCTTTAGTCTTCAATTCTTGCTTTACAGGTTTTGGATTTGGATTCTTTATAAACTTACTCTTGTTTGTCTTACATTTTGAACATTTTGCAGCAATTCTATACAATCCATTTTGAGTTTGAACGATTTTTGAATCTATATTTTTCGTTTTCTTTTTACACTTGTGACAGTGAATTAAATCATCTTCCATTTACATATCAAAGTTTCCAAGTTTATTTAATTCGTCTAATATATCAGATTTTGCTTCATTTTTATAGCCATACGGTACTGTATCGATCTTATTTTCTAGGACAATTCTCTTATCATCTTTAGCGTTCAGTGCCAGCTTGTTTATGGTAACAGTGTACAACTCATGTTTATAACTTTTGATGACTGTCATCTCGCTAAATTCTTCTTTATCTTCGAACAAACATCTCTTCAAGTTTTCGATATTTATTGTTTTATTTACAACGCTTCTCTTAATTCCTTTACACCTAACTGGGTTTTTATCTAGATATTTGTACGAGTACATCTTAGACCTTAAACCACAAAATTCTTCTAAAACTTCGCTATTTAACTCATCTTTGAATTTCCCTATTACCTTCTTATTTTTAGTAGTGAAACATTCATGATCTTTTGGATAATCACTTGTATCAAAGTCATCTATATTTTCTTTAATAATTTTAAAAGGATCTCGTTTCAATTCTAGGAAATAACTGTCTGTATCCATGTAACACAGATTCAAATCTGGATCAAACTTCTTTAATTTGTTGTAATAAAACTCGTACATTAGCAATTTTGAGAGGTCGAGAACTGAAAATCCTATGTAAATCGGTTTGTTAAATTTAACCTTTTGTTTGTACATGTGACTCGCTATACAGTTGTAGTCAAAGATAGTGAAGCTTTTGAAATTTGTTTTCTTAGCTTGTTTCTTCATTTCCAAGCTTAATATCACATCTGTTTCTCACATTTTCCATAGATTTTCCAAAAACTGAGTTGTTCATCAGCTTATAAAAGTCCTTTTCAAAGTCGCTTGTAGCTTTGGTTCTCATGTTTGTGTTAAAATCAATGTATTCTTTCATAAAAGGCTTCTGATCGAATGCAATAACTCTATTCACATGTTTCAAAATCATACCTTGTTCCAAATAGAACTTCAAATTTCTCGAATGAACAACGTATTCAGTTTTATCCAGTAGAGTTGTGCAAAGTTTGTTTTTAAAATGTTCTGGAGCAAGAGGTAAATCCTTGTGATGTTCGTGTAAATTTGTTGGATATCCAAGATCGACTTCGAGAATATAGCCATAATCTTCGTCGCCAGTGAGTTCTAAAATTGTTTCTTGCCACTCTTCTTTTGTATATGTTTTTGGATCCATCCACTTGATATCACTAAACGGCAGTTTTTGCATAAGACCATACCCATAAAGGTTGTTTGCATCGAGATAGAGTAAATAGTTTTCGGGCTTTGTCTTATCAAAATCTTTTAAATATTTGTTATTTGCTTTCACATATCGTTTAATACACTGAGAAATGCCTCCGCGAATACCTTTTTCGATCATCAAATACATATTATAATCACTAATCAATTGTAATTCTATTTTCGTTAATTTTAACATAGCATCCCATGCGAGACTGGGAGCTGTTAGATAGTGTGCCGGATCGAGTTTATAGCAATTCAAACAAATATTCCTAAAATTTTCAAAGATATCAGCGAGCAATAGAACATCTTGAATGTTATAGAGATCAGAGTAATTTCCTAGATTTTTCTCTTTTAATTTGTTCCAAACATTTAAGTAGTGTTGAAAATCTTTCTCAGATATGCTCTCATCTGTCAAAAGTGAATAGAAATCTTGAATTCTCAATTCTTCTGTGTAATCAAGTTTTTCAATACTGTCGATAAATTCATAGGGAAATATTCCTTTTCCAGATAGAATTTTAAAAATCTCGTCGTCGTCATTTGGCTGTCTTTCTATTATCTCATTCAGTCCATCTTGTATAAAATGATTTGTATGTTTGAAGTCTTCTCTCTTTAGATTTTTAGCTAACTTTTCTATAGACGAGGCCATGAATCTGAACGTGTCTACAAACGAAAACTTGATGAATTTTCTTGGCTTATCACCTTTGAATTCATAGCCATATCCAGAATTTACAGAATAATTTATATATTTTTCATCGGTGTTTGCAATCAAATCAACATTTCCATATTGTTTAGCCAATTCTTTTATGTACAAATGAGTATCGTAATTTGACATATTGTGGCAGAAAACGGGAATATTCTGAGGAAATTTCAAATTTAGATTGCAACATGCATGAGCTGCGCCTCGAAACTTGCCGGTTAAATGAAAATGATCTCTCACTTTATTATAACTCTTATCTTTCCAACTATCAGGAGTAAAACCATACTGAATTGACCCAACATCATAAGCAGACCATTCACAGATATGACAAACGTTTGAATTTTGATACGAAATTTCTTCTTCTTCTGTCAATTTCATAGGTTTCATGTTCTTAGAATTATATTTTTTCGCTATGTATTTCGATAATTTATTGAGTTCTTCAAACAATTTTGTTGGGACGTTTTTCAAATCTTCTTCATTTTTGGCACGATAACATATCGGTTTGTACATGCGATTGGTCACATTCGACACTAAATATAGAGTAAAACCATAAGGAATGTGCCTCTGAATCTTGGTTGTAGTCGATCTTTGTGGATTGTTCTTGCATGTCGGAATTTTTTCTAATATGCTCTCAAAGTCCATATAAATTACGTACGGATGGTTAAATTTCTTTTGATAATTAGTAAATTTAGTTGTTTGACCTGGAAATGGCATAATTGGCTTACAAACTTCATGATTTTTACAAATTTCTAAGTGATCTGTTAAATCTCCAGATTTGTAAAAATGGCTTAAACATCTTCTACACAAAAATTTTCTTTCTTTATGTTTAGACAACTGCGAAGAAACAAGCTTATTTAAATCGGTTATCAAAACATAATGAGATTTATCATCTTGTTTAACATACAATAAATCAATGTTTGTTTCAGCGTCATATTTTTCAGAAATTTGTAACGGAACAATGTTAATATTTTCATCAAAACTGTAGACATTGATAGACATTGTTGGATACTTATACTTGGAATTGTAGCTTCGTTTTTCAAATATTTGTATATCTTTCAGAGACATTGGATACTCAAAACCTGAAAATATTTCGTCATTCACAAATTTTTCGTATTGCTTTACACGTTCACAGTCTCTTTCTGGTTTTTCAATAGCACATCTTATTGAGTAAATAAAGCAAAAATCATCTCTATTTTTTATATTTATACAAGCTTTTTTATCTTTGATATTCTTTGGTAAATCGATGTATGATCCTGCATTCATCATTTCGTGTTTGTTAAGGCTCAAAAACTAGTTGTTTACAACTTTTAAATGTCCATCCGGAACCTTTATTTGGATTATTCGTTTGTTCTCGATGTGTTAATTTATTAAATTGCTTAGTAATAAAGTCGTTTACGTCAAAGATTTCGTCTGCTTTGATAGTAAAATACATTAGACATGTTTGCGGTTCACCATTCACTAAAGTTCGTTCGTATTCACATTCCAAAGAGAGATAGCCCTTCATATTTTTAACATTTTCTTGAAATTTCTCGATTAAACTTTTAATTTCTGACCGCATAATTGAAAGATATTTGTAAATTGACATGGAATTGTCGTTCAAGTTTGTTAAAATGTATTGCTTGAAAAGACCGTGTATTGAGGATAAAACTTCTACATCAATGATATTTTCGGATTTTACTTTAAGAGTTTTATCAATTTCTTCGATCATTTCAGACTTGGTTTTATCGTTAGTACCGATAGCCAACTTTTCAGCTATTGAATGAAGTTTTTCATCATTAAATAGGTCGAGATTTTTCTTTTCAACTTTGAAATTTCTCTTTAATTCACGTAATTTCTCAATATTAAACATGTTTTCGTGATCGGCAATTTTATTTTCTCTAGCCCATTGTCTTAAATAATTTAGTTCATTATCGTAAATTTGCTTGTTTTTTTCGTGACTTTTAGAATTATAATGGCGATCATAGTTTTTTCTTAAAATTTCTATTTTGCAGAACGGACATGATATTTTATCGCGCTCCATTTAGATAGAAAAATGTATTTAACTAAATGGTGCTTGTTAAACCAACGATTGCGCCTCTCACGGCGTGATATCACTACGGATATGACGCAGGCGAAGCGATTATCGTGATGGTCGGTCTGTAGTAGCACACCTCGACTGTCATTGATACACACAGCGCAATCTTTCGGAACTAAAATGTCGGTAATGCAGATTTGCTTTTAAGAATAAAAATTGTGTTCCCGTTTACTATTATAACATTTTCTTTTTCAAAATGTTAGATAATTTTACCTATTTTAAATATGCGTACATTTTGTTACTTGTAATTTTCAAATTATATTTTAAATTAATTTCTTAAATTTTTACTTCTCGATGGGCTGTTGTATTGTGTTGCTGAGTATATATGTCCGCGAATTCGGTTTGGTCGGTTAGGAAGTTTACTTCTGAACTGTTTCAATGCAAGTGGCCATAGCGGAGAAACACCAAGTTCAGAAGTATTCAGATCGTTATTCCGGAACCATTTCTCTATCCGTATCTCGCTCTTCTCTCTCTCTCTAGCCTGAATATAGATCCTAGCCTATAAACGGCAGAAGTGATCGTGTCATAGGCATAAAAAGAGAGGGAGAGAGAAAGAGACAGAGGGAGGAGAAAAGGTCGACCGAGAGAAATGGTTTTGCACTTTTTGACTTTGAATTTTTTCTATTTAAATGGAGTTCTTGAAAGAGTTAAATGATATTGGAGAATGTAAGTTTAAAGAGTATAAGAAGTTAAATGAATTGGAAGAAAGGAAGAAACATAGAATCTTGAATTTGGAGAAAATGAAAGATAAATTCGGGTTTACAATAATTGCCGAGTTGGAAGATTGTAAAGTACACTTGCCGAACAGATTTTTGACTGTTTTGGATGAGAAAAAGATTAAAGAATTAAACAAAAATGAAAAATTACACTTGGTTGTTACTGGAAAGAAGACTATTAAAGATAAAGAAATTATAACAATTAACTTTGTAGAATAAAGTCTTAACTCTAAAACTTGCAGTCCCTCCCCACGTCATAGTACTGTTTTGATAACCATAGTTGGTGTCTTTCTTCATAGGAATCACATGGAATATTATCTACAGTAATACCTTTTGTTTCACACAAAATGTGGCTATATTCTATAAGAAAAATTCTATAATGCTCTTTAATGAATTGTGTTGATAAATCTTGATACTCACAAAAATTCCTAAGAAATTCATCAATTAAGTCTTGATTATCTTGAAAGAACGTATAATATGGGAAAAATGTCATAAAAAAACGATGAAAACTCTCTGTTTGTTTATTTTTTACTTTCTTTTCAATATCTTTCGTAATTATATTAAATATATAATCCCTTATTTTTTTCGTTTTTTGTGTGTACACGTGTGCAGTTTTCGTTCTTTCTGCAAAAGACTCTACAAGTTCTTTGAATTCTGTATCATTTAAGGAAAGTATCAACTGTTCTTTAAAATGTTTTGGTAATTCGTTGAACTCGTTAAAATTGTCTTTCTTTGTAAGTTTTTGAAATGCTAGAAACTGAAGAGAGCTTGGTGAGTTCATGTTGTTTATTTAGTAGAAAAGTTTTTTATTAAAGTACAGTATGTTTTTAGTAAAAATGTTTTAAATTGATTAAATTTTATTAAGATAAATCCTTTATTCATAGCAGATTTGACAACATTTTACAAAGCACAGCTTAAGAAAGTAGAAGCAAACAGCTGTAGATTTGGTTAATTTTTCATTCCACAGAGTAGATAGTAATGTACCGATCGCTTTTGGAGACGAACGACTGTAGATTCGGTTAATTTTTCATTGAGATTTGCTGTGTTATTTCTCAGCTTCCTTTATGGTGCATTGAACAGTATTTTACATTGCTTTTCGGTTGGCTCCGAAAGTGCGCCAGGAACCCCATATTACTATCTACTCATATATATATATATATATATATATATATATATATATATATATATATATATATAAATCTTTTTCAAAGGTTTTCTTTGTTATTAATATTATTATAGTTACTATACATAACTAAAAAATCCAATACGAAAAATTATTATTTTAATTATTAGGATTTTTTAGTGAAAGTTATGTTTAAAGATCAGATTTAATATTAAGTGTAAAATGCAAATGTTGAATTTAGCTCCAGTTCACCTTCCTCCTACGTTCAACACCCGAAATCTAATGCTGTAGCAAACTTGAATCCTGAAATCTTGTCATATTCGTCTGAATGGATCCAAAAACAGTCGGGTGACGAATATCGAAGAAGTTTAAAACGAAAAACGAATTGATTCGACATCAGAGAAACCCAGACTACAAACGGTAGTGCAATCTATGGGAAGAGGTGTTCTCACTGAATCAAAAGGTTAGCAATTAAGTACACTACGATGAAGATACAAAGCATGATGGAGGAACAGAGTCTTCTACACATATTACAGTTATGGTGGGAAGGGTTGAATCAATGCGAATGTTGGGTCCAAAACGAACTAACCTTCCAGAATTCATATGTAGCTTATGTAAATAAAATTGTAATGAGTTTTTAGTTGTTGAAAATAAATAAATAAATGTCTTTTTTTATTGTATATTAAATTTCTATCATCACACAAATTTAACAATTAGCAACTAGATTTACACTTTTTATAATTTAATTAATAATATTATATTTAAAATATTTAGTTCCATTGTTTTCTTGAGTTGTTGTGAAAAGCGGTACATGTACTTCAATGAGAAACGCTTGAAAATAACTTAATTTTCATTTCTTTGTTTAATACTAAAACATAAGTAATACTCTTTGATTTAAAAATCTATTGTTCACTGAGGTGTTTTGTGCTGTTATTTACAGTTGTATTTATGCCTCTCCTTTATATTTTAAGTTGATTTCAAGAACAATTTGTTTCATATTTATGTCAGATAGAAATGATATTTCCGTAATTTAGTTGCCTACCACGTACTAGCATGCATTAAGGACACGATAATGCTCCAACGTGTAGTGAAAGCATCGAAATATGCATTAACGCATCCTGCCTAATGTTCACCGTTCGACTGTGAACTTTCCCTAATGGATAGCAGTTACCCTACTAATGCCGTATGCATCATTATCACTTTAGAATACCCAACTTTAGCTTTGTTATACAAGTTGTTTTATATCATGCATCTTAAGGTGAGGAAAACACGTAAACCCTTAGACATCGTTAAGTGGCCTGGAACAATTAAATTGTAATAATACATTTAGATATATTTGAGTTTTTCCAAAATTTAAACTCATTGTTTCACCAACTCAATGAAAATTTAGCTTTCATTTTTACAGGTAAACAACTTTTCTTTTTTCAAGGGGCTAAGGAAAAACACCTAGAGTAGTAAAACTTATATTTCTTACATAATCGATACTATAAATATGTATTTTAATACCAAGTTATAACTAAATTTATGTTTTAATCACCTTGCGAGTATCATATTATAATTTAAAATCTCGAATACATCAAGTGTAAAAAAACATTGTTACTTTAGTTTTCGTGAGTTTAAAATCAATAAAAATCTACCTCTGAAGTCTTTAGACTTGTATATAATACTGTAAAAAGTTAATAGTACTTCGGAAATTTTTACAAAATATTTACATTTGTTGTATAATTCTTTTCCGAAACCCTACTATCCCTTAAACCCTTTCATCGCCAATAACAGACTTCAAACAAAGAACAATGTATTGTGTTGAAACTACTTATTGCAACAAGCGAATTTTCGAGTTTATCTTCATAAGGGAAAGATAAAACTGGGATAGGAGCTACTATTGCAGCAGTCAGCAAGAGAAAAGAATCTGAGCACTTTTAATGGTGCACCGTATGAGACCATGAGACACTTATTCATCTGAACTACAATGGGATTTCTGTTGGGTAAACTAGACCGAGCTCTTTTGTATTCTACGTTTCTATGACGTCAAAAAGATGCAACACGAAAACATACTAAAACTCATCATATTTTTAAGACAATTTATATAATATATAATAGTGAAATCATGTCAAAAATAAAATATTATTTCTAAGGCACTCTATTGTTTTGGTCTTCCTGGACTCTTCAGGAAGCAGAGGACTCCAGATTCCAAGAATCAGTCTTTGACAGTGTCAGGATGTCATTCGCTACATTAGGTGGAAAGCGAAATTGAGCGAAACTCAATACTGGCATTGAATAAATCCTTTTCACAATATCTGTATTATTACATCATCAAATTAAAGGAAGGTAATGGGCATTTTTACCTAGATTTTATATAACACCTTACGTATACAACCACCTGGTCCAATTACTTGATCTACTACAATCTGTAAGCTCCAGAAATTACTTCAAATCTTTTGTGAGCAGAAGTTACTCTTTAGTAATCCAGGATGACGGTTAGTAAACACGTTTCAAAAATCAAGCATCACAAAATTAGCACAACAATAGGATTTTTTATTTATTTGTTTCAATGGTAACCGCATAAAAACAAACATGTAAAAAATATATAATGAACAATAACAAAATTACAAAACCAAGAGACTTGAACGTTGATGATAGTAATACAAAGAATTCTCATCACATAAATAACAGCTATTATACAGTGTTTAAACAGTTGAACAAGAATACCAAAAATATAGTTTTAATCCACAACTCTGTGGTTTCAAAAATTCCAAAGACCTAATAAAACTATACAACACGTTAAGTGAACTTGATGTCATTTAGATGAAAATGAGATACAATTAAAATCTGTTTAAAAATTTGTCTACGGCCGATACCTACAGTTAATATGCATAACATGTTCAAAATCAATCTGATGATGTAACAAAAACAACTATCTGTTTTCATTGCGTTGTAAAAGTAAATTTTACCTCACTTAAATTTTTTAATTAATGAAAATTTATTTTCAGTAATTTTTACCTGCTGAATTAGAACTTTGGTTTCAACTATGAATCCGTACATATCGATGTCAAGGCATATCCGTAATATAAGTAGATGTATAAAGTGGTAGCGTTGTGCAACTACTATTCATTAAGGTCTGTGTGCAGTGGTTTCCTCAAACTGCGTGTGTTTGTGTATGGGTAACGCCGAGAGACGTATATGTTGAAACACTATTATGCAACAAAAGAGGTTTCCCCTCAGTCGGTATATTGTCAATTATTCCTTTGTCATTCGGGATGATGGTGGGGGGGGTGAAAGTAGAGGGGCGAAGAAAGGGGGTAAGGGAAGTCTATTTAAGGAAAGATGAGCTGCGGGAGCTCATTTCTTCTTCATCCATCGAAACATTCATTCGACATCTTTGTTTAATCGTTGTGGACTACAATCCATCATGAACGATTTACTTCACTTTCAAAGGTTAAAAGAAAATAATAATCTGTTTGTTGCAAAAGAGATAGCCATTGTTCAATTGACTGTTCAGTTTTGCAAAATTGGGTTTTATTTTCTTCATTTACTTTTTCCGACTTGGACAGTAACAGTTAAAGTCAATGTAACTGGGTCAGTAAAAATCATCATTGGTTTCGCTTGGAGCGATGGAGATGTCAATATCCAGGAACTTTATCTTCATTTATAATGTTCAAACATTCCTCAGAGTATTTAAAAAGGATCTGTAGTTCTAGACCTATAACTATTACAGACGTAACTAACGGTTACGGATAAACTCGCGGAATTTGCTTAACGGGATACCATCACATGTGCTGGAAGTGAAAGTTTAACTCTGATAAATACAAATTCGGAAGTATTCAAATAAGATTGTCTTATCCTAATATAACATATACCGGTACAAGGAATTAGATTACCAACAATTTAAAACCAAGGACTCGAAAAGACTTTTCTAAGATATTAATAAATAGTTTTTAAGTTATCTTTAATACGCTGTTTAAAAAGGACATGCCTATTACGTACCTGTTATTCTATAGGAAATCGGGTGCAAAATCGCCAGTAACTTTTAGTATACTATGAATACTTTTCTTAGTAAGTAAAGAAATTCTTGCAATGTATGTATCTCTGTAATGGGTTTTAAAGTTAATTCAAATAAAATATTAATAAAATAGTATTGTTTTAGCTTGTAAAACGGTTAAAAAAGCATTCTGTGAAATGAATTTGGAGTATTCGTGTGACATTTCTATTGAGAATATTTGTAAACTTCGCTTTTTTGATAACGTTACTTTTAAGACATTGTAAAGGACTCTGTTTTAAACTTGTTTCAACAATATGCCATATTTGTTACTATGATACCCAGCCACGTATTTTATGTTAAAATTATAATGTTAACAAGGCACACACTTTGATGGAAAGAGGTTTCTACAATTATTACTATAATCGTCAGTATGGCGTTATTGTGAGTAATTTATTGTGCATATGTGACGGGGTGACATAAATAACTGCTTGGTTCACGCACTGCTGCAAGCTGTAACATGCTGTAACATATGGTCATATTAAAATGAAAAGCACACCACTTCAATCACTGCAGCTCACTAACACGCCAGTAAGTACTGTGTAATAAATCTGCTATGTCTCCTTTAAAAAGTATGTACATCAAAATTATAGTCGACATATAATTAATCTCTAGTTAATTTTTATAATTAATAAAATGTTATTATTTTTTGTAATTTGAGGAAGAAGATTCTGTTGTATTAAAATTAGTACAAAAGTTTTACAAATAGTATTTTCAATAAAACTTTGAGTTTTGAAGTAACTGATCATTATTAATTCTGTTTTTTAAACCATATTTAATTGATCAAACAGTACTAGATATAATAATGGTTAGTAGTAAATCTTAATAAAGTAAGAATCCGGAGATTCTGTCTAAAACAAAAGTGAGCGTAGAAGCGGAATTTTATTAAAAACCTTAAGTCATTTACTAATCTTATATAACTTTGTTTTATGCATGTCTATCAACTATACGACTAAACCTGTTTTCTCCTTCAAAAATCAAAGTTTGTTTGAAATACATTTTAATTTTGCTATAATATCACTCCTATAGTTTCACGCCATAAGATAGAAGTGGATTTTAAATTACAAACTTTGAAACTGTATTATTCTACATAATTCAAAAATATTTGTCTTACAGATTTAATTAACAAATCTTCATTTTAACTAATTAATAACTAGAGTACAATATTAGGTTTGTGTTTCCTGTAAGTTTCGGCGTACTGCACTCCGGCAATTATTAAGCTGTTACTTTCTATACTTTATATTTCATTCTTTTCAGCCAACCGATTGAATAACATTCGATTAGGCAATATTGGAACAAGCTATGCTGATAGGCATTTTAATTTAGGCACCTTTCCAACCGTTGAAAGCTTAATAGGTTTCAGACATTTGCCATCGTCATAAATGTTACAAAAAAGTATAACGCTGTGTTTGAGAATTTAAAAGCTATCGTCTTCACGTTTGTACCGTTATTTAGTTTTATTTTATATAATATAAAATATAATACATATGTTCGCAACCCTGTTACTCGTTACTGGTTAGTATAAGTTACATCCGATGTTCTTGGATGTAAATTCTTTCGGGTTAATAACCTAATTGGCACGCGTATTATTTTTTTCTCTCGGAAACTTTGTAGCTGCCGATTACACCCGGTTTTAAGTTCGTATGCAAAATTCCCATAGAACATTGGAACCATTAGGCTCACACCCATGATATCATTTAGTTCTTTATCACTCAATTTGGCAGCAACGAGGCAATACATTAGTTTATTTTTAACATGTATAAGGGGTACTTTTATGTTTCTTTGCCGCGATTAAACATATAAGAAACTAAAAATCGAGTATTCATGACTATGACCTCAGCGGTATCCAACCACACGTGTTCGTACATTCGGTACAGGTGCAACCGGAGTAGGTTAAACTGGAAGGTATAAACCTGCAAGAAGTGAGCCTTTTGTTCTAGGGACTATTTTCTTTATTTAAAATATATTATGCCCTTTATGATGATCTTGGAATTGTATACAATACTCTATTTATGGATTAATTTCACCTTGTATTTTATTTGTTATTTAAGGCTTTGGTATAACATATTATATATATTACATAATTTCGATATGATACTTTACACTGTAACTGTGTGTAATTATTTTTGTTACCCTCTTTTTTCCAAATAATTTACAAAACTTCCAAATTTAGAAAACATACATTTGGGTGATTGGCGAGAATTGGGAGATAGACCGAAAAATAATTAGGCACTTATTACTAACTACTAAAGGACAAGACGTATGAAACTGTGTCATTAAACGACAAGATGTGGTCAAATTGACGTATCTGTTTTACAGACCTGTTTGCTGTATTATTTCAAAACAATGTTTAATTTTCTCTTAAATAATTCAATACACCGAACAATAGGCAGTCAGCAGCTGTTAGTAATATCTTGCCATAGCACAATGGTGTTAGAGATTGAGTTGATGTTTGATCTGCATTAGAAACTAGTTAGGAGAGGAACCGAGTGGCTTAGTAGAAACTCAAACGGAACGGCTGGGAGCGTGAGGGTCAAGTTGGAGTCGAACCACTTAGAGCTATAACAGAACTCAATATAGCTCAAAGGGATCAAACAATTAGTTTTGGTTTCCAAATCCAAACAGTAGCGCCGCTCATCAAATTCTCAAGACGTCCTTTGACTGAACGATGTTGGCTGTCTTGTACAGAATGTTATAGTTCAGTAATTTGTAATGGACGCATTTAGAACTTTGTTATTTTAGTAAAAACCGTATTGAGTGTACTCTGAAGAGTGATATTTTCCCCATATGAGTCCTATGCTCATATGGAGGAAAATTTTCTTATATTGTAAGCGATACAAATGGAAGAATTAAAAAAAATAGGATACGAAATTGAGGGAGGAATACTTTAGCTCGGTTGGCCACACTGACACGATGCTTATACATCAACCACAGCAGTCTCTGGTAATTATGAAACAAGCACGGCATTAATTACACTCTTATACAAAGTCCAATGGTACGCGAATCATATATGTTTATAGAATGAATGTCTGTAGTCGGAGGCGTAACTTTTATAACATAAGTTAACAGGGGCAGCTATTTTGAGTCCACCATCTTGGGTTT
>NW_025781022.1:0-46943 GCF_021130785.1 Homalodisca vitripennis | reverse complement strand
AAACTAAAACATCTAATTTCAATCCCTTTGTTAACCCTTTCCACTCGGATTTTTTTCACTAGTCTGCCCACTCAGCTCGTATTTATTTTAGCATATTTTCAGTAAAAACCCATTTTTAGCAAACTGGAAGTCAATAAAGTATATACATTATTATATTGTATAATAATTTTTATTTTATTTCTAATTTATATTTTAGAGATATAAAATTTGATAATTACACTAATAAGTTTTATATTTTAGCATGGTATGGTATCGTTCAGAACACTCTGCAGGATGAAGACCAGGATTTTTTGAACAGGTTTTTACAATAGTAAAGTGTTTCCTTTCTTCCTCCTGGCACCTTTCTATTGCTACAAACAGCACAGTCCTTTAGTTTTTTTTTGTTGGATGAGCTGCAAGAAAGTGAGGTTGTTTGTTTAGCCTTTCTTCTTTTTCTATTGATGAAGGACGACCCCGCTTCAAACTCATAGGGTTACGGACATGGCCTACAAGTTCAGTGATAAGGATTTCTCTGAAATTCCTGTGTTGAATTGTTTTTTCTCCATGGTTTTGTTTATTCGTGTTGAACAAGAGAAAGCTATTTACTATTCCCACTTCCAAACATCCAGAAAAATAGCTTTCTCCACTACTTCAGAGATTTACGGGGAAATTTGTAGGAAGCAATATAGTGGTCTGCTTGGTCCAAGCCACCCATATATTTGTTATACTGACAGATAACTGTTGGCTTTTGTATGTTTATTTGATTATCCTTGCCTTAATTAAGTAATTCAGCAATAACTTCTGAATCAGAAAGAAAAGAGGTACTTGGTAACGACATATTGAGTCCACTAATGCGAACGCGTCTGAAAATTGGTTAGGAAACGTGACTACAATGACAAAGCAAAATAAATCAGCAGCCGACCAATCGTAGTTCAGCTGTCATTTATTAGTTCCTGAGAATTCCGTGCGATCGCAGCACCAATCGGAAACATCGTAGGCCGCCTAAAAATAAAGAAAAAGCTGACGTCACTGCAATGTCGGATGGCGTCCGACATACGAGCGGAACGGCAAAAATAGCAATGTCGGACAACGTCCGACATAACGAGCGGAAAGGGTTTAAAGAATAGAAAGATACTGAACATTCAGTAACAACACACATGTAGCATATAAGTAAAATTAACAAGCAGTTTTCTTAAGCTTCACATACCTAAACAATGTTCCTTGTTTTATCAAATGCTTGTATTTCCATAGACTTAAGGTACACAATACCTATGAAATGAAGCTGCAGAAAATTAAAAGGTGCCATCAATTGGAAACTTACTTCTCCTGCACAGCCGGAATATTGGGTATTGGCTGTGGTATCTGGTGCAGCAACGACTCTGCCATCTGCTTGGTGACCTCGTCCTGGCTGCTGGCAGCTGACCCAACGACCCTCGGTTGGAGCGAGAGCAGCACGGCCAGACTCGCGTATGTGGTGGCCTGGGCACAGCTCATGTCTGCGTTGTCGTGCAATCCAAACAGCCCTGGACTGTCGTTCACGGGCAGTTCTCGGATGTATGCCAGGTAATTGATCATCTCTGTCTCCTCTGGCATCTGGTAACAAGTCAAAATTTTGATTAATTATTTTCTAACTTTTGGAAACAAATAACTGGTTCCTTTTTAACTTAATACATCAAAAATAGCACTCTATAAATAACAGGTTACAAAGAATCTATGATTGAAATTTGTTAATATGTGTTACATAATTATTTAAAAACGTCATCATACCATTTAGCACGATTTGCAACTAGGTATCGTACAATCGACAGTTCAAGTTTATGGAATGAATTTTCTTTAAGTACCTAACAAATTTTATTACTAAACAATGAATATTATTACAAACATTTGAATACAGAACTTAGATATATAGTTAACAATAGATCTGGATGAACTTTATAGAAGCCATGTAGTCCACTCTGAAAGTATCAAAGGATATTGTTATTCAGGTACAAGAGCCGATCTTCAGACAATGGCCAGGAACAAAGTATTCTTAGGAAACAGAAGAGTTTAAAAAAATGTATATATGAGAGACTAAAATCACATTGATAACTCTTAGAAACTCTGGCAATGTTGCTGGGAGATGGTGACCTCTCCTAGGTCAAGAATAATGAGAGTGTATTTGATCAAGGCATTTTAACTATTACAGTATAGCCAAATTCAAATTTGAACTAAAATTCCCACAGTTTCGGTGTAAAGAAGGATACCTGTGTTGGTTATAAAACTGTTGATTGATCCCTGTACCTGGTTTGGTTTATATACTTATGCATATACGTAGTTTTGGTATTAAAGATTTTTATTTAACTTGAGTATAATTTATATGTATCATATATCAAATAGCTAGGTTTTATGGTAGTTTTTGCTTTTTTCAGCATTACTGCATTGTGTTTTATGAAATATGTTATTTTTAGCAAAAGTGTTACTACTGTTATGCAATAACAAGATGCAAGGAGCATTAGATCAGGATTTATAAATTTATTGTTAAGCCATTTTTACTTAAGGTATGCAACTAACGCACCTGATGATATATTCCAGGCTCATCAAATGTGTGGTCTCCAGAAATGACATCCATGTTATAATAGTCCAGCCAGGATGTTTCATGATGCAGCGGCGGTCCCAGTCGTCTGTCACTCGGCCGCCATAGTTGATGTGCCCCGCCGTATACTCAAGTACCTGGACATGTTAAGTTTACATCAAGGAAAACAAAAGGATTGCTGGAAAACAAAAGGAGCATAACATTTTATAATTTAAAGAGATGAATCCAAAGGAAATTAAGATAAAATGACGATAAGAATTTCTATGCCTTACCAAGTACAAAGTTTGAATATTTACGTATGTATGTATGTACAGTGGAGTCCCGCTAATCCGAACACGTGTAATCCGAACGTTCGGTTAATCCGAACAGGTCCAGGAGGAATTATTTATAACAATAATGAACAGTTATAGGGAACTAATTACATAAAAAATGAAAATGGGTGCATCATTTCGTACATATACAAAGAAAACTATAATTAAATATACATACAGTATTTTATTAAGACAAATTGTGTACGGTACAGTACATAAATAATAATGAAGTTAAATACAGTACCAAATTGAAACTTATAGGTTAAGTATGAGTTTAAATTTACTGTATTAAGAAGTGAAATCAAACAAAAATTGGACGTACAGTACTGATATTATTATTGAGTACAATATTAATTGTTAAAAGACATAAATTCAGTTATTGTCGTCTGTCGCATTAAAGAGAGTTTATTGGATGACGCGTAGTTTCGTACAACTATTGAACGCGTGGACCCGTACAATATCCAGTACGCTCACATTGCTTAACAATAGAACTCTCACACTAAATACTGGTAAATGTGCTTAGTATTCGCAAACACGTTTACTTGTCAAGAAATACAATGCAACAGTCAGAAAACATGTTTTAATAAAAATTTTGATAATTCTATAACAAAATAGACCCATTCTCAAGTTTAAAACCGTATTTTTCTGTAATTCTGGCTAATCCGAACAATCACATAATTCCGAATAGGGCTCGGTACCAATTAGGTCGGATTAACGGGACTCTACTGTATTTACATATGTAAGCTGTGAGGATCTTTACCCGACCTCATGCAAAAATTATGTTCCAGACTTTTCCACATGCCAACCTTTTCAACCTACCAGCTCACCGAACTTCTCTATTTGCAAGAAAAACCAATATATGCTGGTACTAGCTGTTTCCCACGGCTTCGCACGCGTCTCTTAAGCTTTGCCCGTATATTTCTTTGCCTTCAAATAGTGTTTGGATATTTTAATATACGTAACTACTGTGTTGTAATTGCAGTTTTATAATGTGCAGGCGCTTTGATAACTTTTATATCTTGCAGTACAGCCTGGTGGTTAGTTACATCAATGGGCATTGCGTATAAAAACCTTCTACATAGAAAAATACAAATTTTCATAGTGATTGGTCCAATAGTTTCTGAGTCTATAAAGGACAAACACACAAACATTCATTTTTATATATTATGATTGCAGAAACAGTTTAAACAAAATTTGTCGTTTCTCTTAAGCTTACTCTATGCTTTAAAACTATAAGTGTAAAGAAATTTATATATAAAATATATTTTTTGTCGCATTATATATGTTTACAAAGAACAGCTGATTAAAAATTTGAAAAGACTCTTTCACTTAATAACATATGTTGCTGCAATGCATTTCTTACGGGTATTTCTGTAACCAGTGGGGCGGAATCCTGAATCGGGAAAGGGATAAAAAAGTATCCTATAACCTTCTACAGATCAAGACGAACAAATTTTAAAAAAAATTAGGCGAATCCGTCCAGCCGTTTGTGAGTGATGCTGTTACACACGAACAGTTTCATTTTTATATATATAGATTAAAGTTCTTAACTACCTACCTCAAGATCTCAGGAAAGAAACTGGCGCTACATTAAAGAAGAAACTAAAGAATCTCCTAATGGACAATTCAATTTACTCTATTGATGAATTTTTTCAAATGACCTGGACTTAATGTTATACATGTTATTGTGTGTTTTATTAAACATAATTTTTTACATATGACACTATTAAATTTCTTGAAGAAATTGTTAATAAAGAATATTCTGATACTGTTTATCAAGGAATTATATCATTATATTTGTAGGGCGACGTAATCCTATGAACCAAAATATATAAACCAAAATATATGTCCTACATCGATTTAATCATATATATAACATTCGTACACACACCATGACATTAAGGTTAAGGACAAAAACATAAGACCATAGGTGGCTGCTCTTTACACTTCCCCTCCTGACTAACACCCTCAATTTCTCTTTGTTCCAAAAGACGCACTGTGACATCACAGGAAATATCGATATTGAGTTCTCCGTCATTGGTTCACCTTATAACCTTGGAGGAGTCCATTGCAGTATTTTTTAGTCTTTTAATATCTTAGGACATTTTCTGTACCTGAGAAAGAGTGTAGATTTCAATCCTCGAAACTTAGTGTTGAACTTTTTGGTAACATACAACAATGGTAAATGTCTGAAAACCTTCCTTTCATACAATCCATCCTCAATAACAAATTTTAAACAATGAATCAATTTAACATTTTGCTTTGACTTCGGCCAATTGTATTTAAATATAGAGTTATCAAATTTTTTCTATAACCCTGACGATAAAGAATTGTTAGTACTTATGGACATCATGGATTATCTAACACGGAATGCTGCAGCTAAAAGTGAGAATTACGATTACCTTGAATGGTATATCACTGTATTCCAGGAGGAACATGTGCAGCTGTGAGATGCAGATACGCAAGTCCCCATCGGTGAACTCGTAGGGAATGTTGAAACCGAGCGGACCGAACTTGCGACGCTCCAGACATATTCCATGGAAGAGGCAGAGAGAGAACAGGAGCCATTTAAATGTCTGGACCTTAGGGTTTTCGGAGTTCAAGAAGTCATGGAATTGAGGAACCTGGTTAAGGTACGCTCGGAGGAGGTTAGCCTAAAAACATTTATAAAAATACATTATAAGCTGTTGAAGAAGTAGTACATAGAAACAGTGCAGTACTCTATTTGAATTAAATTCAAATTTACATAAATAATGTACATGTAATAATATATTTAATTCAAATTTACATATAAATAATTTTGTTTAATTATTTATATGTACATATAAATAATGTAAACAAACAAAAATTTTGATGATCCTAGTTTTTTTAACATTAGAATAGTTAAAAACTAAATACAAGGATTATTGTGCGAAATACTACATAGCGCGTAGAGTTTTATATGTCTGTTGAGAGGGTGAAGGAAGTATGCCCTATAGAAGTTTTGTACAGTAAAATTGGAATAATCTTGGTGACCACTCACATCTCAATATATAAACGTTCTGACATGGTAATATATGTAAATTAAGATTATGGTATAGTGTAATTGAAATAAGTTGTCTCAACTACAATCCAGAGTAAAATTCTTATCAAGTATGTGGCATGAATATTGTTAGTAGTAAACTGCAGGTTTTTTTTACAATCCAAATCTGAGAAATTTTTACTACAGCTAAATATTTGTATGTACATGATACAATATCCAGTTTCAAAATCATGATATTATTCTAACCTTAATCGTTTGATTTTTGATCTGAATAAGTGTAAAAGGTCTAGTAACTTAAAGTTATTCAAGCGGATTCATAAGAGGAACAAATGTATTAGATTAACTCCAAATAGCTTTTTTCTTTTTTACTTTTTTTTATTCTCTTAGGACAAGAAGCTTATAAATTGCACTTAGTCCTGTAAGAACCTTAGCGCTGCTTCCGGAGTGACAGGATATTCAGGATGGGTAAGGTTAGGGGTAGAGGCTGCCTCCTAACGAGATCTATGAGGAAGAATTAGGGCACTAATCTCAAAGTCATGTCCCCCAGGAAGAGGGGGTGGCCAGCTCTGAACCAGCCTCTCCAGTCAAAGTAGGCAAGGGGTTGCACACCCTTGTTGAGGATAGCAAAGAACCTCTGATAGTTAGGAAACTAACCCCACTAAACTCCAACAGTCTTTTTCCACAGTAGACTACACCTATCGAATTGCCCTTGCATCCCAGAATCTCAACATTTGCGGTTAGTGATGTGCTGCTCCTGGACATCCATAGGGTTGCCCAGATTTAAGTGAACATCGGATTTTGCTGTGTCCAGTGGTAGGATCAACTGGAAGCTATAAACCAGCCAGAAATGATCCCTGCTGGGTTCTCCAAATAGCTTACTTTCAAAATTTGACTGCCAACTGTCATCAAAAATGAACCCACAATCCCTAGAATTCTTCCATAATTGATGGATCGAGGAATCAGTTCCAGCCAAGAAAGAATTCACAATTAACTGTAATATGTCATAATACCTTAATGCCTCTAGGAGGTTCCACTGTCATCTTACAGCCATTCTGGAGGATAGCAACAGGGAAGGCAGAGGACGGTGTGGAGGTGAGCCAAACCCGGAAATCCTTATGTGTCTTGTCCAGGTTGATGGTCTCCACAAGATGGTCTAACCGAGGCATCCAACTAGGTGCCAGGTGACAGTTCTATGGCATGCAACCACAACAATCACAATCACTGTTGGTATAATGTGTTCAACTACGATTTTATTGCGTGTTATACATTTTTTATTAACCACAAGAGAGGAGGAGGACTTAAACTATTTTAAATTAATATTTGTGCCTTTTATTTATTTACTAACGGTTCTAGAATTTGAGCTGAGATATGCGAGGTTTATTAGTATTACATGTCTATTTGTATATTAGAGTCCATGCCTACATTTTATAAACCTTGGTTTATCCGAGACCTATTATAACTTAACTAGTCTACAGAACAGAGAATTAGAGGAAACTCTTGCCTATAGTTAGGCAAAATCAAAATTACTAAACCTTTGTGGTCATCAAAACACTGCTGTTTGAAAACATCTCATTTGTAAACAATATAGGTACTAGCTCTTAACATTTGTTCAAACATTGTCTGCCTATAGTGCAGGCAATTCTGAATTAATTGCTCTGCTGTGCCTTAGAATATAAAAACCAAGTTGTCAATGTAAAAGATAATAGTGCAGTTCACGTAAAAGACAATGACTTTTATTAAGGTGCTTTCAAATAGGCAAGTACTTTGCCAGTGTGAAATAAAAGACCAACCATATACGAGAGATGTTTTCAGATCTTTGTACTATTTTTGCTTTGTTTAGCAATACATATAATATGAGTTATTTTATTTGTTCTATACTTCATTGACTAAACATTACTATTTTTCTAACAGACTCAAGTTTATTAGTATCTGTAATAATTTTGCAGCATGTAAAAATTACACTTTAAGATTATAACGTGTATAAAATATTAGCACAGAATGGGGCTCATCGTACATTATACATTTCCAGACTTATGTAACTTAGATTCTCTGTAATATTTTACAACTGCAACTGAAAGGTTTGGGATTAATTTTCTTTTACAAACCCTTACTTATGGTTATCTTCTTGACTTTCACTTTTTAATTTGTTAAATTACCTAAATTAGATTGTTCTGTATTTCATTGACAGGTTCTAAGTAGAATGTGACCCTAAATCACTGTTATAATAATCTTTATAACAAATTGTTTACAAAATGAATTTTAAAGTCGGTTAGAAAGAAAATGTAGATTAAAACCTGAAAGAACACCCAGTTTCCAATCTCCATTGCCTCAATGAACATCTTCTCGGCAACAGGACCCTGTCCTTGGCCCAGAGATATGGACATGAGGCGTTTGCTCATTTTCATCTGAAACATCATATAACACTTCCAAGCTTATGAAATATTTGAATAAGGTTGACTATATGAGCAGAGTTATTCTACAAAACAACTTTGCATGTATTGACTCCATAATTTCTTCTTGATTATGCATCTATGGTGCTACTTCAAAATTTAGTCTAAATAAAATAATTTTCTTACAAAACATGTTGGACGTGTAATTTTAGGTCTGAATTGTAATAAGCTTTTGACTCTTTTAATTTAAATATTTTACTTTATAAATTAGAAAACTATGGAATAAGAGGGACACCTCATGATTTACTGAAATCTTACTTGGTCTGTCGGAAACAATTTGTTAGTCTAAAAAATGATCAGGCTGAAGTCACATCCAAAAGACCAGACTTTAAGTGGGGTGTGCCTCAGGGTTCCGTTCTTGGTCCGTTGTTATTTTTAATATGTATGAATGACATTGGAAGTGTAAGTAATCCTAACCACACAATTTTATATGCTTTGCACATCCATACTGTATAAACACAAATCTTTGGAGGATTTAGAAATCGTAGGTAATATACAAATTAATAATATAGTGCAATACTGTACAAAAATTTTTAACACTCAATGCAAATAAATCAATAGCTGTAAATTTTACTGCAAATAAAAATGTTTTCTGTGAAATTTAAATAGCTCTTGACAAATTTAGTGATAAATACTTATAATTGTACAAAACTTCTCGAACTGATTATGATCAAAGATTTAAATTGGGATGATTATATTTACTTTACTCTTTGTTTAAAATTATCTAAAGTAATATTTATGATTAGAAAACTGTTTTAATTCTGCAAATAAAAAGCTCTTAAAATCGTATATTAATTTTCTTTTACTCCCAATTAGTTTATGGTAGTGAAATATGAGGAAATACATTTAAAAAGAACATTAATAAGATTTTTAAATAAGCAGTAAATTATAAGCAGATAAAAAGGCAGTACTTTATATCTCTGGTGTTGGTTATAAAACTTTGTGCAAACAAAAATTTCAAGAACACCATATATTACTAAAATTCCTTGCTTAGTTTTGTATAAAACTGTTGCTTTATATAGCTATGTAATTTAACATACCAAAACATCCACTAATGTAACACAGGTGTTGCAAACAATATTGTAACAAAAGAGCAAGCTTCCAAACAATACTCATTAGTAACACTATCCCTTGGACCAAAATTATGAAATGCACTGCCAAATAGTAAAAGATACCCATCATCCATTTTATGAAGTAGATGAATGTTTGGGATTGCTAATGAATTAAATAATTATTGTTAATCTCAGGAACTTCTTTTACCAGTATTTTAAAGAGATTTTTATTTGTTTTATTTAATTTACTGCTTCTTTTAGAAATGTGTATTTGCAAATTAAATTTCTTAAAGTAGTTTATGTAGTTTTAGGTCTTGTTAACTACTTGTTGTATTTCTAGTTGAGTAGATTATTATTTCATTTTTGACTGTTGACTAACTAGGATATTTAAAAAAACTATAAATATACACAGGATGCTTGTATTTGCACAAAAGTATTAAAAATGTTTTGGGGCCTTATTTTGTTTATATGTAATCTCGTAGTTAAAAACAATTTAACATATAGTACTCCTTAATCCACAGTTCATACTCTCTTAAAAGTCGTCAAAAACAAGTGTAGATATAATATGTAGCAGGGAATTTTACCTTGTCAGCGAACTTGTAGAGGTCTGCAGCCGGGTCCGTGCCTGTGGAGAGGACGAATACAAGGGGAGTGTTGGGGGTCGCTTCCTTGTACACCATTGCAAGGTCCGAGGTCTGAGGCTCTATGAACCTTTGGCCCAATCTCTCGGCCACCAGTTGCTGCATGGCTTGAGTCACCTGCAACCGACATTATTGGTACGAGAGTGGTTTGAAAAGTCACTGACTTTTTGAACTTCCCGTGATCTCACCAGAAATCATCAGTAAAATCCATGGAGAGATATTGGACGATCGGAGAAAGCGTGTGAGTTGGCTCATGCTCTAGGTATCACAACTTAATGGGTACATCACATTTTACACAAATATTTGGACATGAAAAAACTCTGCGAGATGTATCTAGCTAAAATGTGATTATATTAAAAAATAAAATGTTTATTTGCTGAAAAAATGTGTTTTATGCAAAAAGTCACTGGCCAAACCAAAGTTTCAAACCACCAGTGGATGCGCTGTTCAGATGATATTTTCTGGCGTCTAATTTCAAGTCACAAGCTGTGTGTCTTGAGTTTTTAAACCCATATGCAAGATTGTTACTCAGGATAATATACATGTTTTCCTTCTAAATTTACATCGTCATAAGAATGAGAGTGAATCTTCTGATTACGCTTCATTAAAATTACTATTTTACAATTTTATTAGTTTCTAGTTTGCTGTATAGATGTACGTTTTATAAGTATGAAAAATAATCTGCTTCTTTTAATATCACAGTTCTTTAATACCATATATAAAGAAAATAAAGATATTCATTCTTGTATAACTCTATCAGTGGTAAAACATTTGACATAATGTAATTTTCAGTTTCATATAAAGTATAAACTACTGTATCATACCTTATCAGGCCGAAGACATTTAAGGACAAGAAGTTTCTGAAACTCATCGAGTTCAGTGACAGGTATAGGCTGTCTGAAAACATAAATATTTGTAAATGGAAAGTGTTTTAGTGATGTTTGAATTTATGTTGATTTGTGAAGGCAGTAAATGTTGTATAAGCATAACTTGTGTGTTCAAACATATTTATTAATGTACGTGGTGTAGGCCTATAAGAAACCCTATTTATTAAATTTGTGGTAAACATCTAAGCCAGCTAGAACAGCAGTAAAATTTAGTAGGGTTGAACGGTGCTTTGCCTTTTTAACATCTGATATAATGCATACTGCCTTCATGACATAATAATTGTACTTCTTCTTGTTCTCCCATCAATGCTAATAAATAAAAGTATATACATAAATGAAAGATGATTTTTTCAGATATTACAGTTAATCTCTGCATACTAATCGTACCGATTCTTCTACAAGCTTCAATACTTTTCTATCTAAGTGTAGCCAATACAAAGCCAAGATAGTTCAATGTGTTAACAATCTCACTTCTTAAATATACAATAAGGCCCTTTTGAGCCCTACATCTTTGTAGAGACTAACAATTTTTTTCGGCAATTACATTAACTATTGTAAACAGCCTTTAATAAATATTGAAGATTTTAACTCATTTTCTCTCTGATAACATGAGGAAGAAAACTCAAATTAATGCTCTATCTAGTATTTAATCTAACTAAGCATATATATATATATATATATATATATATATATATATATATATTACATTATATATTAATGTTAAAACACCAAATTTTCCTTATATCTCTGGAGAACCACAAAGTATTAAGTTACAAATTGACAACATTTTTCTGTATGTAAAAAAAGCAAAGATGCAATTAATTACTTATAAACTTACTGGTGAGGATCGGGGGAGTCGAATATTTCCTTGTATCGAGCAATATGGAGGGAGAAAGTCTCCACAAACTTGTGAAAGTTAGGCAGATTCTCCAGCGAGAGGACTTCACTCCAGGATCGGCTGGAGAGCCAATTTGGAGCTGGGTTTGGCATTTCCTGAGATCAAACAATCTATGTCATTGTATGTCATCCACATAACAACTAGAACATGTTTACATACAAGAGTAAAATAGGATTAAGTTAAATAGTTTAAATATAATTTTTTTTTATGTTGTCACATAACACAATGTACAGTAAGTAATTAATTACCTAATGGTAGATGACATGTCAAATAGTTTAAAAAAATGCCTAACCTCAATTAAAATGTACATAAATTAATATAAATTGTGTAGACAAGACTTATACTGTAGAATAAAATTTTATCATAAAACATGGAACATTAAGCATTAATATAAATAAAACATAACTTGTATAAATAACATATAGTAATAAGATTTAAAACATAAAAATAAAACACCCCACCACAAAATGAACAAAGATGCACAATTTAAATAATTATTAAACACTTATTGCTTTTCAGTCAAGAATTCATTTACACTGTAGAAACACTTTTCCAGCAAATAGCCCTTCACTTTATTCTTAAAAACACCCAAACAATTCTCTAATTTGACATCATTGGGCAAATTATTACACAAACGAATTCCTCCATATTCAGGCAATTTCTCAAAGGCTTGTGTTTTGTGTAAAGGATAAATAAAAGTAGTGTTGTGTCTGGTGGAATAATTATGTATATTTGAGAATGAATTGAAATTTGCTAAGTTTTTTTTGATCATAATGAGTGTCTGGTATGCACAAATTGATGAAAGAGTAAGCAGTTTTAAGTCTTTAAAACTGGGCTTGCATCATGCATCATACTTAATACGGTTTATTTTAAGGATGATCTTTTTTTGAATTATGAAAAGCTTGTTTACTTCAAGTGAATCACTCCAGAATTCGATGCCATATGTTAGGTAGGAATATACATATGCATAGTAAACTGTGAACAGTGTTTTTGTATCTACTTTTGAAGACAGAACAGAAAAAAGTTAATATGCCTTACTAAGCTTATTTGATAACGAAAGAAACATGCTGTCTCCAAGTAAGACTCCCATTAAAGTAAACTCCTAAAAAAGTTTTAGTTTTTGTTAGGTTAAATGTTACAACATCAAGGAAGAGGATTTCAGATTTAGAACTATTGCTATAATTAGGGAGAAAAATGACTGCCTGAATTTTCCAGTGTTAAGTAATAGACCATTTGCTTTGAACCAATTATTCATTTGTTTGTGTCAAGTATCATATTTAACTATTATCTCTTATCACAGAGCTACATCCAATGTCTTATACAATTCAAATACAAATGTCTTATTCAATGTCTTATACAAATAAAAAGCTTCTTGATATAAGGTTTGAACTCATTATTATTTAAAAACACAATAAAATCACAAGTTTGAGGTCACAACATGATGTAATTTCATAATGTTGATCTAATGGATAAAAATATGATCAGGTCAGGTGAGTTGACCTGTTTGTAATGATGACGTGTTGAAAGGCATTGTGGGAGTACTTCTGGCCTCATTTGAGTGATCTATAGTGCTGTTTCATTTAAAACTAAGGCATTAGAGGAGCCATTTTAAAATATTTTAATTTTTTGGTTAAATTTAGTGTATTGATTACGTTTTCTGGATTTGCTCTGTTGATTTGTTTGCTATCGTGGTAGCTATACTGTCTACGAAAATGAATGTGTTGCAAGTATATTGATGCCAGTCAGGCAGTCTATTTGAGAGTACCAGGAATAGTCCCAAATAACAACTGGTCCCAGCATTGATCCCTGAGGTACCCATGTCTGTACATCAACGAACACTGATTGGGGCCTTTTGTACTGTGTTGTTTTTGAATTTCAAGAAGCTGTTTTCTGTTGTGCAAGTAACCCCAGAACCAGTTTGCTGCTGTACCATATATGCCTACGATTCTCAGTTTTGGATTGAATAGTTGTGGTTGAGACAACCACATGCTTTGCTGAAATCTAAGAACAGGCTGTTTGCTGAGTAGCATTTCTCTATTTAGTCGTTATGTATTCAGTAAGCTGTGAGTGGGGGTTTGTCATCTGTCATAAACCCATGTTGCTGGCTATTTTTAAAGTTGTGTTGATCAAGATGCTGCAACAATATTTCAATAAATCCCAACATCTTGGTGTCAGATAATTTAAAGACATTTAAAGACATTTAAAGACATTTATTTATCTTTCGGCAAGTCACATAACAAGCAATAGAACATCGTTCAATACTAGAAACTATTAGTTGACTAATTTGTCCACAATAGTGTTTTAAAAACAATCCTATTAAGCAATAGTACTCACTAGCCTATACACAATCTAGACTAAGTGTTAAAATTAAATTTAAAATATTCTTCCTAGGTTGTATAGTGGATTATTTACAAGCCATTCATGTAATCTCTCTGAAAATTTTACGATGGTTTAAAATTTTTCCAAGAAACTGGTAACTTATTGAAAAGCCTTATTCCCATGTTTTTATGGTAAATTCATTGATTTTGAAAGTCTTAATCTAGGCAGCTCAATTCTTTCTTGGTTTCGTGTATTATGAGAGTGTATGGCATTTCTTTGTGTATAAAGATGCAGATTTTTTTCTTTATTACCATTAATACATCAAATATATACAAATTTACAACAGTTAAAATGTTTAATTGCCTAAAAAGAGGTCGACAGTGATCACGCGGATTAGAGCCAGTTATGATTCGTATAGCTTTTTTTTGTACAATAAGAACCTTTTGAATGCCTATTCCATTACCCCACACAATTAAACAATATCTTATAATACTTTCAAAAAATGAAAAATAGGCCATTCTTAAATATCTTTGGAGACACTTTATTTTTAAGGTTTGCAAGTAAATAAATCACTCTAGACAATCTCTTACAGATATAGGCTATATGAGTTTTTCCATGACAGATTAGAATCGATATTTACACCTAAAAGCTTCACTGTACTTAATGAATCTAAGAGATCTTCTGTTTTTAAGGTTACCAACAGATGCTGTGTTTTTTCTTTATTTAGGAATAGTCCATTAGTTTCAACATCAATACCAATGAGTTTGCCTCTAACAATGTGTTTTTCTCTGAAATTATTTTTAGCTGATTCCACATTCATTATGATAAGATAACAATGTTGTATCATCTGCATATATTGTAGAGTAACAGGACAAATTATTGCTTAGGTCATTAATTTAAAACTAGAAAGAGTATAGGGCCCTAAAACAGACCCCTGAGGTACTCCCAACTTAAATTCTAAAACTTCAGACAAACTGCCATTGTGGTCGACCAATTGCTTACGCTCTGAAAGATATGACTTCAAAATTTCCAAATCTTTGCCATAGAAACCGTAATATTCCAACTTACTCAATAAAATTACATGGTTGACTGTGTCATAATGCTTTACTCAGGTCACATAAGGTGACCTGGGCAGCATTTTTACTCTCTAAGGTCAGTAAAAGTTGATTAATTAAGCCATCAATGGCATGTGGTAGTTGATCTACCAGGACGATAACCATACTGACTATCATTAAACAAACCAGAAGACTCAAAATATTTACAAATTTGTATTTTAAGAATTTTTTCTAAGACTTTCCCTATGACTGGGATACAAGAGATCGGACGGTAACTACTGGGTATATCTGGATTACCCTTTTTAAAGATAGGTACCACTCTAGAAAACTTTAAAACTAATTTGGAAAAACACCATCATTTATACACCTATTAAAACAATAAGTTAATGGTTCAATAATCACCGAAGCAATCTTTTTTATTAAGTCACTGGACAGTCCGTAGACATCTCTGGATGAGGAATTTTTTAACGAGATTATTATGTTAAACACCTCATTCGAGCTAACTGGTGAAAAGACACAACACAAATTGGCTGACACCAAATTTACACTTTTAAGACACTGCACTGCACTCTCCGGGGAAGCTTTGACTTTTAAACTATATATCTTCTACAGCAGTGATGAAATAGTTATTGAAGTCATCAGGCTGGATGCTGCTACCAAGATTGTTGACTGGACTGCGTTTAGCTGTTTTATTTATGATATTCCAGGCCGCTTTACATTTGTTGTACAGAATGTTCAATTATTTCTTCATTTTTCTGTATTTTAGCTGCTCGTAGTGCAAGTCTGTAGTGTCTTTTCAGGTTCTTAAATAATAGCAAGAGCTGATCGTTGCTATATTTATTACACATGTCTTTACAAAGTAGTATTTGGTTCTTCATTGCTGCCAGCTCCAGTGAATACCAACCAGTTGAAGCAGAACCTTTTTTAAAATTCATATTAGCTGTACTAGCTTTTAATTTTTTAGCCTTCTTGAGTGGAAAACTAGTCTCAAATAAGGTCAAAAATCGTTCGAAAAAATTTTCAAAGCAGTTACTAGCTGTTAAATCAGGTGAAAAAGACAGGCACCAACTGTTCCTCTTCGAGGAGTTGCATAAAGTAACTTATGTTCTTGGGAGTAATCAATCTAACGGTTTTTTAATTGACTAGGCCTATCATGTGTGTAAGAAATAGGCTTACTCACCGAAAACTCAAAATGTAAGGCATCATGATCAGACAAAGATGGTCGTGTGACTTCTGTAATATATTCATGTGGTTTCAAATTGGTAATTATGTTATCCAAGCATGAATTTCCACGTGTAGGCTTATTGTTTGTGCAATATATGGTCAAATTGCCTTAATACAATTCAGAAATCTTTCTACTGTAGCTTTATTAGTAGTAACGTCAAAATGAGCATTTACATCTCCACACAAGATTAACTTGCACTTTAATCGAAAGAGAAAGATTAAAAGTTTTCTCTCCAATGACTGCAGAAATATTTCTGTACTACCATCTGGTGATCTATAAAGGGACACCACGATCAGATTGAATTCTGTGAGTTCTACACCAGTAACTTCAAAATGGAGTTCATTGCAGAAATTCTTCAGGTAAATTTCCTTAAAAATATGGTTATTAGCAACATATATGCTTACCCCTCGCGCGAATATGAACACTGCGACAAAAACTGCTGCCCAGAGAAAAGCCTTCAGGTACCCATAGTTCAATTTCATCTGTATTCAGCCAATGTTCTGCAAGGCATGCAACAAAAAGTATTTGTTTTGACATAACAGGAGTTCCAGTTCTTCGCATTTTTTCCCTTAAACCTTGTATATTTATGAAGAAAATTTTAGCTAACTCTTGGTTTATGGTAGGCATAGGAACCAAGCAGTCGTACTGATTTTTTTCAGGGTAAGCTGTGGGCCTACACTGATACTTATATGATAGGTCAACTAATTTCCATTGACCTAATTTAAGGTTTGATCTAGGCCTACTTGTTAAGAAACTTTTTTGGGCTATGGTACTTCCTTTAACAGATGGTTAATATTACCCATTTCGAGTTTATGGACAGCTTTCCTGCCATACTTTTTAACTTGACGAGTAGATTTTTATTTGCTACGGTAGTCCGAAATTAGCCAGTGGTTTGTGTGCATTATTGTTAATGAAATAAATTTATGGCCATATCGATATAGAGGTCATACAGGTATAACGTTATTTTGGTTTAAGTGGTCAGAATTTGATCAATGTGTAATATTAGTTATTATTTTATTTTATTTACATGCAACAATACAGGTTACACACCCAACTACATTGTGCATGTTTAAATCAAGATGACATGCAATAATATCCACACATTCAAATATAATCCAGTCCAGTCCAGTATTCCACCAAAATATTTCCCATTAAATAGATAATTAAGCCTAAAGATAAATAACAGATACATATATATATAGATATAACAACGTAACTATAATAAAATTATAAACAAAATAACAACAATAATAAATAATCATAAATACTAACAAAAACAACAAATCAAACTTTGTCAAGATAAGCCATAACGAAAAGAACGTGTGTGTGTGTGTGTGTAATTAGTTAAAAGTATAAAAATCTTAATAAAAATATTGGTAGTGTAGTATATTTGTTAAATGTGTATATGTAAGGTATTAGATAGTCTAGCTCAGTTTATATCCCTCTGACAAAGTTTTTTGTATTGATTAATATTATGTAAAAATATATCAACCTCCCCAGGCAAAGAATTATGCAATCTCATCATTGTATTCAAAGGTGATGAAAAGTGTGTCATTGTACGAGAAAAATTAATGTGAAACAAATTTTGGGGTCTATTATAAAATGATGGAGTGTACAAATTAATTTTTGACAAGAAAAATGAATCCATTACTTCACCTCTCAGCAATTTAAAAAGAAAAAGTAAATTCGCTAATTTTCTATGTTTTTGAAGACTTTCCATTTCAAAAATGCTTAAAAGTTGATTACATGAAATATCGAAGGTAAAGTGACCAGTTTCTTTAAAATATAAATACCGTAAAAACCTTTTTAATTAAATTAATGCGATTAGCAAAATAAGGATTCCATACTATATTGGCAAATTCTAAATTTGATCGGACAAGTGATATATAAAATGTTTTTAAGGTTGAAATTGAATGAAAATTTGAAGACTGTCTAATAATAAATCCCAAATTTTTGTAGGGCTTATTTACAATAGATGAGATATGAGGATTGAAAGTTAAAGTAGGATCCAAAATTACGCCCAAATCCTTAAATTCAAATACCCTTTCAAGATTACTACCATTTATGGCATAGTTACTCAAAATTGATATCTTTCTCCTTGTGAATGACATTACTTTGCACTTACTAATATTAAAAAAGATCTTATATTTACTAGTCCAATCTACGATTGCATCCAAATTCCCCTGTAATGCGTTGGAATCCTGAGGGCTATTGACTACTTTATAAAGTTTAAGTATCATTAATAAACAAATTAAAAAGTACTGGGCCCAAGTTTGACCCCTGAGGAACCCCTGAAGTTACTAAATATTGACTAGAATTGTGCCCCATATAAGAAACATATTGTAACCTATTAGAAAAGTAAGAAGAAAAAAAATTTACCAACTTAGACGAGAAACCTAAATTATGCATTTTACTTAAAATTAAACTGTGATCTACTCTATCAAACGCCTTAGTTAAATCTGTAAATATTACATCTACCTGAGAGTTATTATCCATTTGAAATAAGACATATTCCGTAAAATTTAACAAATTTGTAACAATTGATTTCTTAGCTTGAAACCCATGCTGCCTATCAGACATCAATGGTGTCATAAAATTTACAATTTTTTTACAAATAATAATCTCAAATATTTTTGCAGGAGTTGATTAAATTGCAACTGGGCGATAACTCTGTACAATTACATGAAAGTTTGAAATATTGGTTTTATGTTTTTCATGTAATTTAACAGTGACCAATATAAGCTCCTTCTACAACTCTGTACAAGCTGGAAGCTTGTGTTATACGTCTGGAAGAGGTTTGTATGTACTAATTCTGTGTACACGTGTCTGAAGAGTAATAAAGATTCAGGGTCAACAGATGGTAGTTAATGCTCCTATTTATTATATACCCTTTTACTGGCTGCCCAGCTGTCAACTGTAAGGCTTGTAGAGGATTAGGAATACATTTATCGGTTTTTTTACGGTTTAGCTCTTTCTTTATGTCAAAACTCTTTTAACACTCCAGTGGGCGCGCGGAGTACAGGTGTCCTCCAGTGATTTTGTTTTGTGTGACTACAAGGGTTGGCAACACTCGTGACCCTTGAGCGACCATCATACCTTTCCCCCCACTCACGCTCCACCCGCCAGTGCATTGTCAGCGTCTATGCTCGCTAGTTGTCGCTGTGACCACGTGTTTATTTGCTCGGTACAGTAGTGGAGGACAGTTGTCCTCCGCGCGCCCAGTGACGTTACATTTTTTTTGGCATATTGGTGTAGTATTTTATTTTTAATCTCGTATTGTTGAAACAATAATGGCCAGTGAAAGTGACCGTGTGAACAGTTTACGCCGTTGGCTAGATGAGACTGAGGATACCGAGAGTGTTCTAGGTATAGAGGACGAAGATGAAGGTGAAGAAGACCACGTTGAATACCACACAGAGAATAGAGATGATGTAATCAATGTTGAAGATAACCCGGATGATGTTCCCGACGAAGCCGAGGAAATGCGAAGTGATTGAAGAAGCAGTCCCTCCTGGACCTTTCGTGAACCCAGAGTTTTATTTGGGAAGAGATTCGGACGTCAAGATGGTACGTAGAACCTCAAGTTGCTCAGGACTTCTCGTACACCAAGGTATAACATTATACCAGTTTTTCATCGCCCAGGACCTCAAGGGTCAGCGAAAAATGCTATAACTCCAGAAGCTGCCTTACAGTGTCTTATTGATGATGAAAATAGTGAAAAAAATTGTTGATTACACCAACATTTACATAATGAAAATTCAACCTCAGTTTGACAGAGAAAGGGATGCTAGGCCCACTGATTGCCGAGAAATTCGTGCGTTGATTGGTATAATTTAAACCTTGCTGGGGTTTTGAAGGCTGGCAGAAGAAACGTATTTGAAATGTGGGATAATTCACAAGGAACGGGAGTAGAGGCTGTTTATCTAACCATGAGCGCCAAGAGGTTTCGATTTCTTTTACGTTGTCTGAGATTTGATAACGTCCACAACAGAGATAAAAGAGAAATCTGTTGACAACCTTGCTGCTTTTCGTGAAGTATTTGAGATGTTCGTGTTCAATTGCAAAAATGCATACAAACCAACTGGACTACCTTTACCATTGACGAACAGCTAGTTGGATTCAGAGGAAACTGTACCTTTCGGGTTTACATGCCTAGTAAACCTGCTAAATACGGGATAAAAATCTTTGCTATGGTTTCTACAACAAACTTCTATACTACAAATCTTGAAGTGTATGTACGGAAGCAACCAGTAGGCCCTTTTAGAATAAGCAGCAAGACATCTGACTTAGTTTTAAGATTGGTGCAGCCTATTTCAGGAACCAATAGAAATATTACCTGTGACAATTGGTTCGCATCTGTACCCTTGGCAATAAAGCTACGGGAAGAAGAAAAAATAACAATGATAGCTACTCTGAGAAAGAACAAAGCTGAAAGTTCCCCCAAACTTTTTACCTGATAACTCAAGAGAAGTCAAAAAGCAGTTTGTTTGGCTTTCAAAAAAACTGCACATTAGTATCGTACGTGCCGAAGAAGAAGAAGGCTGTGTTAGCAATATCAACTATGCATGGAAACATGGCTATCGATCCAAATACAGGTGATGAGCGAAAAACCCATGATCATTACATCCTACAACGAAACAAAGTACGGTGTGGACATTCTAGACAAAATGTGTCGTCAATACGACACTTCGAGGAACTCACGAAGATGGCCATTAACACTCTTCTTTCATATCCTGAATGTAGGAGGAGTGAATGCTCTTGTAATATATAAAACAAATAAAAAACTTGACCATTGTGAGCCGTTGTGATTTTTTGAAAGAAATGGCCTTCAACCTAATTAGACCACAAATTGAACATCGCATCAGTTTGGAGATGATACCACAGGAAATAAAAAACAAGAGGAAGGATCCTGCTGAAACTGGACAGAGAACTTCCACCTCAACCAGCAGCCCGAGGAGTCGCTGGGGAAAGGAAGATGCTACCTCTGCGGCCGAGCCAGGAATTAAGACCTCAAGGAAAAAGTGTGTCAAATGTCTTGGGTGGGTGTGTGCTGACCATATGAGACAAGTTTGTGAAAAGGTGCATTGAATAAGCTATTTTTTCCAAAGTTTCAACATTCTGTTTGCGTTTTTTATGCTGTACTAAGATAAACCTTTTTTTTGTTTATACTATGAAAACAATTTGTATTTTAAAACTAGAAAAGTATTATAAACCTTGAATTTTTATTTTTTCTAAAAACATAAAACTTATATACTTATAGGCATTTTTGTAACGTTTATAAGCATAACCTACTACACTTATTCACGTTTTTGTTTGATTTACCATAATTGTTTATATTTCCTACTTAAATTGTTTTGTAGAATACACTTTTTAATAGAAAATGTGATTCATATATTTCTTCTCAAAACCCAAAACAAGAAAAAACATGATCGCTAAATATACATTTTCATAGGTTAAAGTCACATAACAAAGTGGAGGACACCTGTCCTCCGCGCGCCCACTCGCGGGACGGCAAACCACGCGCCCACTGGAGTGTTAAAATTAAATAAATTTTGGCTGTTCTTAAAATAGAAATGTTTAAAATAGAGGTTATGTATTAAATCAACACCTTTTCAACCTACTATACACCAGTGCCAAAACAATAGCTGGATGTACTAGGTCAGGTAAGCTTTCTTATGCATTTAGCAATTAGGACAATATTAAATTTAAACTGGAGATAAACTGTAAAACAACTGTTTTCTGAGCTGAAATTATTAACATTTTACAATCAGTACATATTTGAAACAGTAACATACACGAAATTTAATACAAAGGCCAATCACGTAACTCATGCTTATAATACCAGGAATAGGTTAGTCCTTGAGAACCATTGCTTGGAATTATATAAAAAGAAAACAACCTACATGGACTCAAAGTTTTTGTTTGTCATACCTTTTGGAATCTCCATTTCATTCACTGGAAGAGTTTTTTGAGAGTTAGAGCAAAATTCAGTGATTGTCTAGGCTTATTTTATATTTTAATCAAAATAATATTCTTGAAAATGTGAATTTAGAATAAGTTTGTTTTATTGTACTAGCATAATACTGTACACTGATACTATTAAACCTCTATTTTTCCATGCGTTGTACAGTGATGAATAAAGATATTTTAATTTAAAGCAAATGTAGTAGTAAACTTAATTAGGTTACTGTTAAACAATTTTTATAAAATATCTCACCTCTTTTGTTATCCTTTCATCCATGTCTCTAACTCTCCAACATCTCTTTTCTCTCTCATTTTCACATGACAGACCTCCAATTTGCCAGATGGCATGACCATACCAGTCTTTTACAGTCCCGACCCATTTAGTTCAGTGTTCTTTGGACAATAAGTAATATGAAATAGCTCTGTACCTTAAGAGGGGAGCCGCCAGATAAGAGGAACATCCACTCGTGGGTGTCGATGAGGCCCTTGTCCAGCATGATACGGACACAGAGCAGGAATGCGAACTGCAGCTTGTTCTTCTCAAACAGGCTACGACACACATTTGAGTACAGGCTAAACGTCAAGTACTCGTTAACATCATAGATCCTGTCGTCGATATCGCCTGCAACCGTTATAGTACCGTTTTACCGTAGTAAAAGTCAACACAAACATTTTTGTAATCTCAAAATACACCTGAAAGGAATCCAGTGATAATGCTCCACATACTCTAAGGGAAATGAAAGGAACAATTTAAAGTACCTTAGTGCAAATAAAACTTGTATCTTAAAAATTGAGTTTTACAGTGTATCTGTTGTTTCTTAGAGCAATGATCAGTGTGCCTTTTTATGATGTCATCAGACCAAGCATTTAGAAGAAAACTACCATATACGTAATAGCTTTCTCAATGAAAATAAAACACAAATGAAAATTACAATGAAATATTGCATAAAATAACTTGAAAACACTAGGAGGTATAGAATACTATAAAATGGCTCATAACTTTCTTTAACATCAGATAGAAAATGCTCTATTAACCCTCCAACTGTTGTTCATCAAAATTTTTGATGAACACAACCCAATTATGATTAACATTCCCTTGCATAATCACTCATTACAGTATATTCCGGCAACGTATCGATTCGATTCATGCACCATTGGATTCGGGAAAAAAGCCTAAGGAATACTATAGTTTTATTCCTCTTTGTATTGTAGTTGCAATGTACCAAGTTCGTAGTTTGGAACGTAAAAGATGTGACCGCCATGTTGTCGATGCCGTCTGAGTTGTTGATGTGACGAGTCGTGTTTATTAGTAAGTTTTAGTAGGTTTATTTGTGTTTTAGTGTTGTGTTTAGTGTGTGGTGAATTGTTAAATATTGCAGTAGTGCAAATAAATATATTTTAGAATAAATACATTTTTCGAAAATTTTTCGCAAAAGTTTTGAGTAATGACAAAATGAAACTTTTTTTTCGACTCTTCAAAAAAAAAAAATATGGAATTTATTTTTACTACTGCTGTATAGTTTACTTCATTCTGAGTAATAAAATATGCAATATAACATGTATTGAAGTCAAACTGTATTAGTAAAACTTTTATTAGCAAACTCTTACATATACACCCTATTTTCACAATTTATGCGCATCGCTGCTTTTTGTTATATAGTGTTATTATAGTTTCATAAATTTGTAAAATGCTTATGTGTTTCTGAAACTAGAATAAATTTGACATAAAATGGATATCTCACTTTTATAGTTTTCTTACTATAACTTGGTTTGCTAGGTATGGTCCCCCCCAAATTAAAAAAAAAAAAATGTAAATTTTGAATTTCATGGAAAAAAATTTTTAGTCAACATTTTTTTAAGGCCAAATTTAAATACTAATATTATTATATGTTTAATTCTGAACACAAAAATATATACTTCTATATATATTACTTTTAATTTATATTTTTAATAAATTTTTTAAAAAACCCTTGCACGAGGCTCGAAAACATGCTGCCACTACAGGAAAAAATGACTGCCAGTTGGAGGGTTAAGAAACTTGCATGACTATTTACGAGTTACTGAAAAGTGCATCAACTAATTCAGAGCACTTTTTTATGTACAATATAATCATTATTTTTACATACCAGATAAAAAGATAATCTAAGAACTCCTAATATAAGGCTAGATAAATATTATAAAAGCCATAAATACCCATAATTAAAACTATTTAATAAGCTTCATCTTTTTGTCAGATCTTTACCTTTAAAATAATTTAAATATAATATGTCAGAGTAGCTTAAGCTTAAGGAATTTTACATTGTCCAGAAGTATATAAAATGTGATATGCTGTAAATAAGAAAAGTGTACTCCAAAATTTATTGTATTTATTTTAAATTTTAGATTGTAATTCCATGTCTCTGTGTGTTCTTGATTTTTTATTTATTTGAGTAGATTTAAGTATTTATTATAATAAATATGACTGGAAACTAGCATATATTTATAAAATATCACTTGAATCAAGCTAAACAACTATTATTTTGACGAAGCCTATTGCAATCTTTGGATTACTTAATTACCAATAAAACTTCTGAGTTCTGATTTTTGGTACAGTATAAATCTCGCAATTTTATATATTTTCTGTACTTTTAACATAAAACTTCAAGATTTATTTTGTGTCAAAGGAAATTTTAAGTAAACACGTTAATGCCCTGTGATGCAGCATCAAAATGATTTTAGAAACATTATTGGACAAGAAGCATACCAATTCTGTTTTCAACATAAACTACAATAAACACGAATATGGGAATAAATCACAGCACACAAACCGATTCTTATTTTGAAGTTTGTTTTTGATAATGGAAGGATTGTGAAAAATAGGATTTTTTTCAAAAATTTACCAATGTTCGGTGATTTAAAAAATCAGTAACACCAAGTCAAGTGTTAAAATAAGAAAATTACATAGTTCCTTGTATTTTGTTCATTGAAGGTGCGAGTGTTAATTAAAACACATTTCCTCGTTATCTATGACCTTTACACAGTATTTTTGTGAATGCAAATAATTGATACTAGTCATCTCTGAATTGACACAAAATTTTACTTGTTTTCTCAGTATTGATCATGCTCCCGATGAAGATGTTGATGAACCATTCCAAGGAGTACTGATACATGGGGTCAACACTGGCTAAGTCCGAGAGACAGAAGAAGAGGATCTGCCCACGATTTGCCACCGGAATGTACAACGCCCTTGTCTTGTCAATGTCCAACTGTGTCATCTCTGCTGCTTCCACTTTTTCCTAAAAATTCAACAGAAAGACATGTCGAATCAAGTTAACCTAAAATAATAACTTTAGAGAAAGTTTTCAGTGCTTAGTAGACACATTTTTAAAAGGATATAAAATAGATTTTACCAGATTTGGGATTAAAAGGTAAGTTTGTAGCTTGCTCCTCTATTCCTGAATCCAATACTTCAATGGTTAAGTGTAGTAGATTAAGTACGAGTCTATGTTCTTAGAGTAAGTGAACCACGCATCTTTCTTTTAAAAACTTGTTTCAATGAAAAGCCTTTTATTTTCTGCATTTTAGTTCTTCAAAATAATTTATTATTTAGCGGGTTATTGTTTGTGCAAGGTTTTGGAGCTGATTTGTAGCAGAATCTGATTGTTTGCAAATTATTTTCCTTATGGAGAGCATGGATGGATACTGTCCATAAGCTCTGTGTTTATCTTCCCTAGATCTTTTACTTTATTTTAAGACTAGTAATTTGGTTCTTATAACTGATAATAAGTGAGAAAAATCGAATAAGTTGCCTTTTGATGGTTTAGATATATTAGAATACTTTTGAAATCTACTGATTCATAGGTCTTTAATTTTAAGTATTATTTAATTTTTCCATATTTAATCGGCAATAAAATGTTTTCAATATTTTTCATTCAAATATGCCTGAAGCATTAATATGACTTGTTTCTCCTTACCTTCTGGCTATCTAAGTGAACTTTCTGTTTTTCTTATTTCATTCGGTAGAGTAAATCATTATTTCCTGACTAAATTCAAGGTCTATAACAGTACTATCCTCATCAGACTTCTTTATCTCTCATTTAGGAAACTCATAGTTCTCCGCGTCTTGCAGTGTTTTAAAAGAAACAAGAATATTTCTACTGTTTTGTAGGGATTTCTCTATCTAGATAGGTTTTGTAGGGAGTAATGTAATGTCTTTTTACATTCAAAGTCTGTTGAGTACAAAAGAAAACCACACAACATTTGACTCTGCTTTTAAAATTTTTAAGTTTTTAATGTAAGCAAGCCATATGGAAATGGCCTTAAAGTTTTACAAATACCTTAGTGGAACAAGTTTTAAAGTTCAGGGTTAGCTTTTGGAAGAAGGTTTCAGATTAAAGTCTTCAACAAGCTCAGTTGAAGAACTATAAGACTAATTTTCCCTGTAAGAAGAAAATTGAGAGAAATGTCTACAATAAACTATAGCTGTCAATATTCTTATACAATGGTGATGTACTTGTCAGTTTATTACATAAAATCAACAGCATAGACGTACCGTGACCAAACTTTGGGGGCCATGCAAAGCACATTAACATTTTGACAATTTGAAGGCCAATATTAAAAGACTATCATAACTGAACACAAAAACTCCATTAGTTGAAAAATTATTTTTAAATTAGTATTAAGGCTCTTTCAGGTAAAGGAACAAAGAACAGTACACATAGAGGTATTGATTTTTCATGGAAATTTGTGCTTAATAGGTACCTATGAAGAATCAAGAAAAAAAATATTTAAAACTACATTAACAGAATATTTTATTTACCTAAAACTACTAACATAAAAAAATGAGTTTCAAATATATATACGTAATTCATTTAATTAAGAAGTAGCCTTCTTTCCTTTTTGTTAGCAAGAAGCTCGACTAACTCGTCTAATTTATCACTCTCCATCCACTTACAAACTTCTTGTTCGATTGCCATAATAGCAATAGCACTCTCTTCTTTTTCATTGTGTTTCTCACATGGGTTTTCAGTCTCCGAAGAGTTCAAAATGAGTGTTACGCTGAAGCATTTTTTATTGGCTAGGAAAGTGCAATCTCAATTATATCTTTTACATCTGGTGTACTACCATAAAGTTGATGAGCAGAAAAAAATTAGCCATGTTTTTTAAAGTTATGAAGTTGTGTTGTCAGATTTGGAGAAAGTTCGGTTTGTAAAATAATTGAAAAATGTTATTGATTTGTTTGTAGTAATTTTCATAAAAACGGTACTCATCTTCAATAAATAAATTATAGAAATCAGATTGTGATCCAGATGATCCATCTTTGAGAACTGATAACTGACTCATTATGAAACACAGATTAAAATGATATAAGTTCCATTACCATATGAACACGTAGCATTAAATACTGTCTGAGAACGCAAGTATCACCCTGGCGACGTGACGTCACACCCTTCTGGTCATGTGTCTCAGCTCCAAGCCAAAATGGCACAGCCCTTGTATTAAATAGCCCTGTATCACACTAAACTACCCCATAATCTTAATGAAAGGGAATCTTGCCTGCAATCTTTTAGGGATTTAAATATCATGACATTGCCCTGTTTTGTATATATATTATTGTTTACTGGATGTGAAAGCAAATCTGCAAAGTTATACTGTTAGAGAAACCATACATACTTATAAAACTAGAAAAAAGTACATGTTAGAGCTGCCAAGGACCAGGCTTGAAAAAACAAAAGGTAGTCATATCTATATGAAAATAAAACTATTTAATAAATTACCAAAAGGAGGATGGATTGTAAATATAAATAGGTTTAAACGAGTTGTAAGCAAATGGCTTAAAGAAAAGGCATTTTACTCTGTGAATGAATATTTGGCCTGTGATATTAGTTCCTTAAGTTTATAATTTTGTCTAGTCAAGTTTTAAGTTTTTTAACCTTTATTTTATAGTTTGGAGATTTTATGTTTTTAACCACCTGACTTACATATTTTAAATATTTATATTGTTACATTTTTCATTGGGTTTTAATTGTATGTGTTATTTGTGTTTCTTGTCCAGTCTGTGTTTTTTATATATATATATTTACCCTACAATGCTTTCTTATTTCTTAAATAATTTTATACAACCACTCTCTATTTATACCAATTATTAGTTTTGTAAGTTCCTATATCTTGCAACATTCCTGTTAATTTTAAAATAAGTCTCCAATTATAAAATTGTTAATTTTTTAAGTATTACTGCCCAATAATGTGACGAAGTCTATTGTAACTAATTATGTTACTTAATGACTAATAAAGACATCTTGAATCTTGAATCTTGAATCTAATTGCATGATTTTGTGATTGCTTTGTTATGTCTAGTGTTTTCCTTTAAAAGTATTTTCCATTTATTCCAAATCCTTAAATGTATAACTAGAAAAAATTGAAATAATTCTGTTAATAACATGTGGATATTAATAAAACTAGTATCAAAATATGTATACAATTCTTGTTAAGTATATTGAATATTATGATTAATATGTAAATAATTCAAATTTCGATTTCTCAAAAAATCTTTTCTGAAGAAGGGGGGTCATGTGCCGTTTATAAACTCCGGTTAACAAAACAATTAGTTCGAGTTTTGTTTGTTTCCTTTTGTTAAAAAGTCAGTGTTTCGCAGATTTGTCGTCCATTTTCTCAAGTATCATATTGGGTCATTAAAATAAAAAAAATAGATAAGTTGATTTTACGTAACGTTTTATTTGATATTTCATAGACTTTTCCGATTTAACGTTTAAAACGGTGATAAAGGTAATAAAATAGTGAGTTAGATAAGAGATTCGCCCAACACTGATGCCAGATTTACGTTTATGAAAAACTACTGATCTGGCTCAACACCAGGGAACAGCTGATGGTCAACAGTGACGTGGCAACACTGTCTCAAATTTCATAGGGCTATTTTGGTGTGGGCTGCTCAAACCAAATCAAAATGGTTATTGCCTTTAGGCATATTAGCAATCAACATGGTCATCATTCTGTGTTACAAATCACAACTTATCATATGTAACACTTGTTATGCTCTTCTAATATTGTCATCCTGTTATCAGTTTAAATGCAGCGGATATTCATCGACAGATAAGTGAAGTGTACGATCCAAATGCAATGAGTGACAGCAAAGTGCGGAAGTGGGTGAGAGCTTTTAAAGATGGACAGGAAAATGTCCATGACGAACCACGATCTGGTCGGCCGTCAGTGATCACCGAAGATTTGGTGAAAGCCGTTGATGAAAAAATTCGTGAAGATCAGCGATTCACTGTTTCTTCATTAGTAATAGAATTTCCAAACGTGAGTAGAACCACATTTTTTAAAATTGTTTCTGAAATTTTGGATTTTCGCAAATTGTGCTCATGTTGGGTTCCCAGGCTGCTTACTGAGGAACACAAAAAAAGAAGAATGGGTATTGCTATTGAATTTTTTATTCAATATCATCAGGAAGGTGATAACCTTTTAGACCACATTGTGATGGGTGACAAGACATGGGTTTCCCACATAACATTTAACATTAACATTTATTTAACATTTTGATTTGTTTGTACTGCTATAATGTAATTGGGTGTATTTCCTATTTTATAGCATGAAAATAAAATAAAATAAATAATCAAATAAAATAACCCCAGAAACGAAACACCAGTCGATGGAGTGCCGTCACCGATTAAAGTGAAAGCAAAACAAACATTGTCCACACACAAGGTTATGGCGACAGTGTTTTGGGATAGACGTGGGATATTGCTAGTCAAGTTCATGGAGCGAGGAACAACAATAAATGCAGCCAATTACTGCAACACTCTGACTAACCTTAGACGAGCAATACAGAACAAGCGACGTGGCCTATTGACAGCTAGAGTTTCGTTGCTGCATGACAATGCCAGACCCCACTCTGCCAACCAAATACAAAATCTCATCAAATTGTTTGGTTGGAAACAGCTAGAACACCCGCCATACAGCCCAGACTTGGCGCAGAGCGACTTCTACTTGTTTCGCTACCTAAAAGAGTTCCTACGCAAGAAACGCTTCGACACTGATGACGAGGTGAAACAAGCAGTACAAGACTGGTTATTGTCGCAGGCGGCCGACTTCTGTGACACCGGCATTCAAAAACTTGTAGATAGTTATGACAAGTGTTTAAACAACAGTGGAAATTATTTAGAAAAATAGTGATTGATGTCTGGAATCAAATAAAACAAGTTAAAAAAAAAAATCTGTTGTGGTTTTTTTTTAAAATAAAAAACGTACCTTACTTTCCGAATTACCCTCGTACTATTTTATACTAATTTTATATTTATACTAATAACAACAGTTATATTTTCTGACTTGAAAGCTGCATTGTAAGATAGGTATACACAACTATTTCTGTATAAAAAGCTAACATTTTAAGGAACACTGGTTGTTTTTTTTTTTTTGTCATTACGTCCGTCATCTTATTCAAATCTTGACTTTGAAAAAGGATGTAGACATGGAGATACAAATTTATTTTGATTGAGTAAAATCAGTCACTGCAAATTTAAAATAAAATACAATAAAACCTACAGGAATAACTTAAAAATGCAACAATATTCTTCTTTGTAAATTAAATTTTAAGATATAACAGGATATAGGATATATTTTAGGATATATA
The DNA here is from genome assembly GCF_021130785.1 of Homalodisca vitripennis. Taxonomy (NCBI): domain Eukaryota; kingdom Metazoa; phylum Arthropoda; class Insecta; order Hemiptera; family Cicadellidae; genus Homalodisca; species Homalodisca vitripennis. The sequence goes on along the minus strand of NW_025781022.1, from coordinate 15,939 downwards.
GTTCATTTTAAATGCAATTAATTATAAAGATATGTTTATAAATAAACCTCTGTGTATCACTTTTATCTTCATAAAAAGTCATTCTTTCATAATGACGACAATATTGATAAAAACTGCAAGATAGTCTAAACAGTCCGAATGTACCTTACTGATACATATTTATCACATCAGTCCAATAATAACCAACTTACTGTAAGTTTAACAGTGAATAGTGCCAAATTCAATATCATAAGCTATGACATCTTAACAATTTCAATGTAGTATATATCAGTTAAAACTATATATCACTATTACAGACATTGCAGTACCTTTATTTCATCTGTTTTAATTTTAGATGCCTCCAACATCAAGATGAGGTCAATGTTGTCAACAGGAGAACCTTCTGAGGTGGTGAGCTTGATGAGGATACGGTCCTGGATTTCCTTGAGGTCAGCTCTCATTTGGGCGCTGCTGGTCACGATGTTGGATCGTAACTCCTCCAAGTCTGGTCTCTCCTGCATAACCACCAACGCCAGCAGTTGATCCTGCAGACCGCTGTACCACAAACAATAAAAAACAATACGTAATTGCTGTTCTTGCAGAAAATTAATGAGACAAATATACATGATGACAGCTTAGCTAAAAGATTCTTTGGAACATAGATGAAATTGATAAAAACTAATAGTACCATTGTTTTCGTAGAATATTATTCCAAGTATTTATTAGGTTTTTAAGTTGTAGTTTGGAATACTTAGCTGATTCCTAATTAGGAATTCCAGTAATATCAGAATGCCTTGCTATAATAAAAGACAACTGCAATGCTGTTGCGTCACATTATTGGGAAGGGGAAGGATTAAAGAGTTGTTACGAGTAAGGTGGAGACGCACATATATCTGCTGCAGTCGATCAAGGTGCAATTCTTGTCACTGAATGAGGTCTTCTCCTTCTTCTATGGGGCGGCTTACTGCCATGCACTTAAGCCTCATGGGCCTTTTGCGCACCCCGGAAGCACACCATGAAGCCTACCAATCTATGATTTCAGCAGTTCCACAAACCGCCGAAAACAATCTATCAGGTCCTCCTGGGAAAATTCACCACCCTTGTCCAAACTACCAAAGATGGTATACCGCTCTCTTGCTATTGAAGGGCAATCAAAGAGCAAGTGTTCGGCAGTTTCATCCTGCTTATCACACATTCTACAGAGCGGATCCTCCTGAAGGATGCCAACTCTGTGAAGATGCTTTCTCAGGTGACCACGTCCCGTGATCAGACCTATAACCCGAGAAGACATTGATCTATTTGAGACATTGAATGAGGTACCTGGGAACAAGCGTGAAGTTGACCAGGAGAATCTTGACAGCAACTTCAGGAGTATAGTGGGGGTTGGCCATCCGGGTGGTGAGGAACAGTCTGAAGTCCGAATTGAAGGGTACAATGACGTCACCTAACTTGATGACCACCTGGCTGCTCTGGACGAAAGTCTGTCGGGTCAACACTGGATCCAGGGCAGGGTCCAGCTCGAGGCCTACGTTCTCTATCAGCATGGGCTTCCCGAGTCTGACCGCACCTTCCAAAGAGCGCATCAGGTCCCTGTCTGTCAGCTTACATATGGTCAGCCCCTGTGCCTTGCCCTGGGTGACAACAGCTAAGATTTATTAACAGAATAACATCAGTGTTTATGAAATTTAAACATTGCCAAACATAAAAATAAGTTCAAATTCAACATCTTGAGATTGCTACTGATCTGAAGAACTAGAGAAGAATTTCAGACATAACTGTCACAATTTATATCTGAACACGGATAAAACAAAACAAAATAAACAAGCAATTTCTCCACTCATTGAAATTGAAGGAAAAGAAATAGTATTTGCCAAAGAAGTTAAATTTTTGGGGCTAACAGTTGACAATAACTTATCATGGGATGCTCACACCCAAAATTATTATAAATAAGATTAATTCTGGCTTGTACGCAATAAGAAGAATGTCTGATTTATGCAGTACTGACACCTTAAAACGTACCTATTTTTCTCACATTCAGTCCAACATTACATTTGGACTGTGCGTATACAGGGCTACTAAAAAAGAAAATTTCAATGCAATACTAAAAGTTCAACAAAAAGCTGTCAGAACCATTTCAAAATTACATTTTTTTGAATCTGTCAAAGAACATTTAAAAAAATTAAATATATTAACTAAATGTGGACTTTATATTTTTTAAGCCATCATGTATGTTAAACATCAAACATCCATCAGTAGCAGTAATGTGGTGCATCTCTATGACACCAGATATAAAAATGTAAGTTATTTGTGATCCCTTGTCATCATTTGGAATTATATAAAAAAATACATTATATGTAGGAAATACATTTTTTTTATTCCTGATTATATAAAAAGTGAGGGTAAATTTACTTGTTTTAAAAGAAAGTTAAAAGATTTTTTGGTAGGATTAACTTTTATTCTTCAGAATAATTTGAGCACTTTCCCTTAGGACCTTAATATTAAATTTTGGTAATAATAATTGCATACTGTTTAACACTTGTTAGGTATTAGTTATAAATTAAACTATAAACTTTACATTACAGTTATATATTGTAATTTGACTACTTTTTCATTAAATTGACACTATTCAATGTACAAAATGTGAAAATGAATGAATTAAGATTATTTTGATTTGATTATATTCTATCGTCAAGTCTGATCTTAAGTATGAAAATATATTACAATCCCAAATAAAAATTCAGAGTTTTTCTATGAAAAATAATAAATAGCTAACCATATTCTTAACCCAACGGTTAGCCTGGCCTTGTGGGTCGATGAACAGGGGCCATCGCTTGGAGTTGAAGACAAGGACGGCGTTCTCTGTGGACAGAACGTCTCTGGGCAGACCGTCCAGTTGCCAGATGCGGATAGTAACTGGGTCTCCCAGTGTGGACACAGGGTTACAGTCTGCAGTGTGGGGGACTCCAGCATTCGTCACCACATTGTGCCAGTCCTCCAACAGAGCGCGTCTGGGGTACTTGTCGGTGAACGGACCCATGTAAGCCACACACCCTGCTCACAGTCATATTGTTTCCAGTTCAATACTTCTAAAAATTAGGGTTATTTCAAATACTGTAAGCCAGACTTTATAATCTGAATTCTGGAGTATCTACTTTCAAATTTTCAGAATTAAAATATGCTTTTTATGCACAACGTTAATTTAGCTGCTTAACACATGTGGACAGAGTTTACAGAGTTTAATCCTGCCATTGACCTAGCAGGGATCACTTCTGGTTGGTTTATACCTTCCAGTTGAACCCACACTGGGCACAGCTAAAACCGACGTGTCACTTAAATCTGGGCAACCTTTTAAAGGAGCGGCACTTCACTAACAGCAAATATCGAGATTCTCGGGCGCAAGGGTAATTCAATAGGTCTAGTCTACAGCTGGAGATAAATGTTGGAGTTGGTGGGGTTTGTTCCCTAAGAGTCAAAGGTTTTTGCCAGCCTTGACATAAGGGAGTGCCTCCCCCTGCCTGCTTTGACTGGAGAGGCTGTTCAGAGCTGGCCTCCCCTTCTTTTGAGGGGACATGACTTGAGATTAGTGCCCTAAATTCTTCCTTATGGATCTCGATAGGCAGCCTCTACCCCCAACCTTACCCATCCAGAATATCCTGTCACTTCGGAAGCAGCGCAAAGGTCCTTATAGGACTAGGTGCAATTTATAAGCTTCTTGTTCTAAGAGAAAAAAAATCCTGCCATTTAGATTTACAGAGAAGTATATTATGGGCTTTTTGAGAGCAAATAAATGGACTGATATGTGCACAGAACAAAACAGCATGTGCAGAAACAAAAAATCAACTACTTGATATTGAGTAAGGCTACCAGTCATATTGCAGAGATATACAGGAGAGAAATTTTATTTTTTCACACACTATAACTAGTATCAAAATTGATTTGGATATTGCATGAATACTGTCAAGAAAAAGCACTGAAGCCACCCTTCAAATAACCAAATAATTGGACAACCTTTTTGTTTATATTTTATGAAACTTCCTAATTTTACGGTATGTTTTTAAGTTTTACTAGGGAAACATTAAAAGTAAAATAGAATAGCTACTAAAGGCATACCTGCACTGATCAAAATATCACCGACCAATGTCTTCATATTCTCGTTGATGTTTTCGATGGTCTGTATCCAGCGCAGACGCTCATCTGACAATCCATTGACCAATCGGAATGCACGGTTCATGCGCTCTTCGCATAACCGGGAGTTCGCTTCCAGCTCGTTCTTGCGGTCCATTGTCTCCTGCAGTGTCTGTTCCAGCACTGCCAATCTGTCCATCACCTGAATGTCAGGAAAAAAGACATAAAGCGATGCAGGAAAAGATATAGAAAGAACAGTGATGATTCCATCTGCTCCAGCATGTAGGTTCAAGGGCAAGGAATGTAGATACCCTTCAAATTCAAAGCAATGACATGAGCTGGATCCTATAAATGTGTTATAGCACCATAAAAGCATCATACAGAATACACAAAACAAGGACTCACAATGAGAGCTAAACAATGGGGAAAATAAATTGTAAGACCTTTATAACCTGGTAATCATCAAACCAGAGAATGTAAAAAATCAAAAGCACAAGTCCATTATTACATATATTAACATGTTACATGAGAATAACCTATTTCACAATTCGATATCTTAATAAATGTCAGTATTTTTAAAGTAGTAATCAAATATGCAATATTGCTATTAGAAAGAAAAACATTTTAGCCTGCTCTACACCACTTATCCAACAAATTTGATTCTTTTTCCACCTTGTCCTCTTTATAAAAAGTACTTTTGTTTTAATTCATTCGGTATCATACAAATAGAATATATATCATGTAATTTTAATAAAATTTTTTTTATCCTGAGTGAAAAAGACTGTTTCTCTCCACGCTTAGTCCTAAATACTTATATTTGTGTCCTCAGAATCTGAGACTTTTACAGAAGCCGATCAGATTTGACGGCTCCTGTTCTCTGATGTCCTTGGGGCTGAGGAGATATGCTCCCAGGAATTTTTCAGAATTTTTGATATGGCAGGACAATTTAACCAAATATGCTCCGCTGATTCCTCCTCTTCTCCAAAGAGTCTACATTCGTCAGTCTGGTTAAGGCCCACCCTCATAGGATGTTTCCTTAGGGGGCCATGTCCTGTCAACATCCCTAACATCATTCTTATTTCCTCCTTACACTGATCTAGGAGAGCTGCTCACCCTTTAGCATAAGGAGAGATAAACATTTTAGATTGTCTTAATCCTGAGGCTCTACTCCAATAATTAATGTTTCTTATCCTCTTTTCCTAATCTTTTACAAGAGCTGTGCTGTAAAAAGGAGTTGCAAAATACTTTACCTGTTGCATTCTGGCTTTAGCCTGGGCAAGAACAGCTTCAGTTTCATCCAATTTTGCTTTGGCCACTGCCAGCGCAGCTTTCTTCGGCATCACTGCACGGTACACAAAGTAGTACTTGTATATGGCGTGCACCCACATGCACAGCGACGTACACGCTTTCGACACCTGTAAAACACAGTGACCAGCAGCTTATGACTTATTTGTACTCTACAATCTATAAACACTAGCAGTCAGAGGTACTGAAATGTTTTTTCATCCTTCCTGGAGAGGCCTGATGTACCTGAACAAAAGACAATATCTATTTAGACATCATACTTAGATTCCTTACTAGGACCAGTTAAAAGAATTCGTTGGATCTAGTCAGTGGTACTAATAGAAATGGCCGTTGATTTACACTTAAAAAAATTTATCCAGGAATATTCCATGTACATACAATCAAGTAAAAGTGAAAAACAATACCAGTTTAAGTGACAATTTGATTATTGGCGAAGGCTTAGCTTAATCAAACTAGGCCCACTCCTGTGATTTTAGATTCATTAGACGAAGTTATTGAGCAGATATATTTAGTATCTATTGAACAACACTTCTTAAAAATTTCATTCAAAAACATGAATGGAAATTTTTTATTTTATTTTATTTAAATTAGACGAAAACCTCTGAAAAACTAGACTACTATATATACGCAATAGGAATAAAATAGTTAGATTAGTTCTTAAGAGCTCTTAAATAGGAAGATGATATAAAAACAAACTGATATTCCATAGTCAACATACAGTGATGATTTTTGCTGGTTGGAAGTTGGGGTTGTTGATGTAGGGTTCGAGTTTGGCGATGAGTGCCTCTGTCATGTTTTCCTTGTCGTAGTTCATTAGGGAGGTGAGGAAGGCTCCGGGGTCCGACAGCATGAGGCGGCCCGGCTCCCAGTAATCCAGGACCTTCTCTCCCGGCTTAGAGCCCGCCACCTGCCAGCAGTTATGCCACGATTTACAATTACTGAGACCTCTTTGGGACCATCGTGTAACCACAAAATGTTGGAGTTAGTGCTTGACTTTACAGCCTATTACATTAAGAAGAGTAAGCTATTGTCACTAGTACTCTTTTTTTGTAAACCACTAAAAAATATTGGATACTAAAATTCTTCACAGTTTTTAATTTAAATTTAAAATAAAAAATTATATGTTATAACTTTTTTCAGTATTATAATACATTCAATTGATGTTTATTATGAGATGACAGTTATATATTGTAGGTACGTCATTATGTAGACTTGTACTCTGATGATAAAAACTACTCCCTGTTCACTAAACAAAACAGAAGGCTACATAGACATTTATTAGAAATTGTAAAGTCTAAGAAGAGGTGAACTCACCTTGTTTGGCTTGATGTCTTTTACTATGCATATGACCTCTAACACCAATATGACCCCGGCAGGAGGTCTCTTGAGGGCTCTGACCTCAGTGATATCATTCTTATTGAGTGCCTTGAGGCTGTCCTCGGCAGCACGTAGCATTGGCATTGCTTCCTCTATAAAATTTTATACAATGTTTGTATATTACTAAATAAGAAGTAAATGTTTCATCTTGGACAACAAATCTATGCGCATGATGTCAAACTAAGAAAAACATAGTTAAGTACTGACTTTTGTATCACTAAGAAATTAACATGTTTAAGTGTTCAATTTCAATCCTAAGTACTAGAAAATTTTTCATTTTTTAATTGAATACAGAATAAAGAAAAATGTAGGTACTTTCGTTAAGACAACTCTTAATAGCAAAGATATTAACTCTGTGTTTTTAACTTCTAGTGCTGGACAACAAATATGTATCTGTGTTTTGGGATCATGGGTAAAGCACATCTCTTGTCTTGACTTGTGTAAAAGGCCAAGAGAGGGAGAGTTGTTCTGTTGCACCAGTACAAGGTTGCATTTCTGGTGCAGGTTGGGAGTTGAAGTGCACCACTTCATGAACTGCTAACAATGAATACGGATTTGCCCAATCCGAGTAGGTCTTTTTGTTGTATTTTATAACTATGGAAAGCAATTCACTTTTAAATACAAAACTAAAACATTTACAGACATTAGCTGTGTTATTAAACTGTACTTTGGCTACTTCTACGGTACTGTAATGTTTTAAGCCCACCCTGTTTTTCAGGATGTATTAACCATTAGAAGGCAATAATAAAGTTAAAGTTGTATTAGGTGTTTTAAAGCTTAAGAAACAGAAGTTTTGGTGTTATTGGCCACATTTCAGAAAATACCATATGGAATTTATTGGCATTTATATGTTGTTACTTATTTTGCACAAACTTACAATTTTACTTTGAACAAATTTATTTGTACTCAAGTTATTTAAAAACAATTGGTTTTTCTCTATTCGTATGTAAAATGTTGTGTAATTTCAAAAGTGGAAAAATGCTAATAAATAATGGCAAAACTAAATTATAAATTATAATTAAATAATTAGTAATTATATTATAATTAAATTACTAAAATAACCACTGAATACTGATAAATGGGGGTTATTATTTTTTTCCAAGTTTTCATCTTGTTATACAATTTACATGCAAAATATGGAAATAAATATATTCTATTCTATGTACCTAAGTCAGCCTGGGCATCATCTGCAATAGCTTGACATTCAGCTGCCATTTGGGCTGCGTCTGCCTCCTGGACCTCCACCTCCTGGCGAGTCTTCTCTGCCACCTCCTGTACATGTGACAGATGTCAGTATGATAGTGTTTGTATCTTCCCGGGATTTTATGAAAGAAAGACATATGCATGCATATACATTGTTAAATCAGTAAAGTAAAACAATTGACATTACTGCTTTAATTCTATAAAATTACACTTCAGAGACCAAAACATATGTCTGTGATGTATTTCAGATTTGAAGTGATGTCAATTTGATGAGAGTGGCAGATTATAACGCCAATTTGCTATGTGTCACCCCCACGTTGGTTGCGATAATTTGCTGAAAGTCAGTTCTTTAGAGTTATTGACTCACCATGTAGTTGTACGCCCCTTGTCACCAGTGGCACGTTGTTGTACCATGTTGCTCATCATGGTATCGGTCGCCATCTTGCCCAATGCTAGCTGTATTCCCTCGGTATTACTCAAAAATTATTAGATTTGAACGTCTCTGGTGTTATCACCAGAGACAAGTCTGTGTGTATGTCAGGGTTCCAAAATATGTTAAGTAATGATTACAAAATTTAACATCACTCCACACTTTTTATAAAAGGGATATTTAAAGAAAGTCAAACCAAGTGACCACGAGATTAATTTATTAAATGTCACACTCTCAACACATATTATAATTTCACTCACCTTGCAGTGCTTTGATAATTTGAAAAGTCTAAACAATATCCCATCCTTGATTAAATTTCAATATACTATACAACAGATCATTACTATCCCAGGAGAACTAACACAACCTCCTTGCTTCGAGTCTGGTGAAAGAAGAGCGAATCTCTGTATAAAACGACGGATACCAACTCAAAACAATACTCATCCCCTCTCTCGTTCAAATCAGCGTCTTCACGAATAAATTTATTTTAATTCTTTTTTTATAATTGTCGAAATTTATTACGTTTACTATAATTAATCAATTTAAGTATTTCTATTTTCTTTTTATTATTTTTTCAAAGCTTTTTATTTAAATTTTTAGCAACATGTGCTTTATGACGTCATCAATATACAAGTCATTCATACCACAATTGGCTTTTCTGCGTAATTCTATTTAATGTTTTTGTAAAACACGAATTTTGGTTATGTTTACTTCATTTTAATTAATCAAATCTTTTCCCGAATAAAGTTCAATAAATTTCTTCGTTATTAAATAAATCTCAATTCCGACAACATGTGATTCACTGACGTCACAGTCTGCCGATTCATTGACGTCACAGTCTGCCAATTCCCCGCGAATATTCAAATGTCGTAATTTGACCTGTTACAACTGTGTACTCACATTACGTATTTGAAACAATAATCCTTTTCACTAATCATTTGAAAAGTTACCACATCTGGGAAACTCCTATACTTATGACACATGACATAGAGGGGGAGTTGATTCTGTTCAACATAATCGGGTACTTTAAAAAAGACTCCTTCATTTCAGGGTGGCATATTTTGTAATTATTTACGCCAACATATAAAAAACAACCAACAAAACTAAATTCAAACAAAAATATTTGTTAGAAAACCCACTAAATAATGAATATTTTAAAACTCTATTTAATACTTTGTGGAATGTATAAAAGCATTTTATTGATCTTTTATTACTCTAAAGTAATACTATTAGTTATACTATTAATTTTAACATTATAAATAATAGATATTTATATTTTGCATTTAAAGTAAGCCTCTATACTTCAGTTTTGCTTATTGCCTTACACTCCATTATTATACATTATGTAATTTATAATTTTTGTTAACGCCGTTCTAGTATATTCTATAGTTGTGTATATGTTCTGTACTTTACAAATTGAGAATTAGTGGATTGAATTGAACTGAACCAGCACAAATTCCAGAGCGGTTCTGGAATTACAGTGCTGTTCAAAAAATGTTCACTTGAATTTATTATCAACAATTAGAGGTCTTGCTTATGACTTGTAGAGTCAATGAAAAAAACTGTATTAGAGAATTACAGCTAAATAAAGAGTGAAGAGGAAATTTTTATTATTAGTAAACCTCAAAAGTTTCTAAATACATAACAAAATTACTGAAACTGCAATTTTTTGCTTGAGAAGCTTCAAGATGAAAGATGTTAAAATATAAAATTTTTATTGTTCAAATTGCACTGACCCTGTCTCCTTCAATCTCCACTAGCATCTCTTGAGCTGCAACCTGAGCAGATTCCAGTTGAGGCTTCATCTCTTCCAACTCTTTCTGCATCACCTTCACCATCTCTGCAGTGTTAAACAACTTGTCTAGACCTGTACAGACAATCGTTTTAACATATACCAACAACATAAAGACTACAATAAGAAAGGAACATTGAAAGATTTAGTTTATTTATTTAAGGACCATAACTAACAGTATTGTCTTCATAAAATCATTCATAATACAAATATGTTTGTCTCTATGGAGCTCCTACTTGCCTACTGGTCATTTTGTTCATATAGTAAGTTCATGGGAGTGCTTTCAGTGAACCATATTATAGGTATGATTAAATTGATATATTAATTCCAAAATAACTGAGATCTTTGAGTTATGACATATTCAGATCACAAACAGTTTGATTAGTAACTTGAGGAATAGGATATATGCTCTTGAAAATACTGAATGTTCTTCAGTATTAATAGTTATTGGCTGGGCATTAAAAAAAACTTATCACTCAAAAGGCTTGAAAGTTTTATTTCTGTTTGTCTATCTGTCCGCACAATCTCTCGAAAACGAACTAATCAATAGACTTAAAACTTGAAGCTTCTTTTCTTTAAAGGCAACATCGAGTTCGGTGATGATGCATGTCACTAGATGGAATTTGGCTGAGCGTTAATGAATATTTTAACATTGGTCTTATATGTAACCATAGTAAAAACGAGAAAATAAATAAATCAATAAACAAACTAAGTACAATCATATGAGATTTTAACGTGTGGCATCTTTATTCAAAGAGTAAAAAGAGAACAAATTATGGAGTGGAAAGTTAACATTAAACATCGGTGACAAAATTTGACTTCAGTACATTCTTTCGTTGCAGTACCTTCCCTAGCTCATAGCACCTTTATTATTTGAACAAGGCGGACTTCCACCTTATTGTATTAAAGAATGGTAAAAGAGAGTGGAATATATAAGGAAAAGAACCTGATTGAATCTTGGCCAACAAAATAATTATTTGTGGAGAGTCTATTGTAAGCTAACTAGCTCCTGATGCCTTCTGAGGCCTTAGGAAGTCCTCCAGTTCCTTTGAGGAAAGGAAACACTTTTCTCCAACTTGCTTCTAAATCTGGTTTCCTTTCCTTTTACATCATACGACCATCCCTTTCACATAATTGTGGAATTACAACTACATTTCGAGGATTTTTGTATCCTATTTTTAAATGTACACAAATTAGTTACAGATAATAATGAGGAACTTGCCAGTCTGGAGTCGTAAGATACTCTGCAGCATCTCAGCCTTCCTCTTGGTCAGCATGGCAGCGAAACTCTGCAGCAGCTCTAGATAAGAGGTCGGGGTCACATAGTTGTGTCGAGATAACTCCTACAGCAACAACGGTTTTGCTATTATCATCAATCATTGTAAGTGAAATGGCTAAACCAAAAACCAAAACGTTGTAAATGTTAAAAACTGTTTAAAGACAACCAAAATCCAATCATACAGAGGACAATTGCACTAACAATTAATACATTGAAGTATCAAACAATGTAATGATGAGTCAAGTTACACTACAGGCATTTTCTGTGACTTATCTAAGGCCTTTGATTGTGTAAACCATACACTGCTGCTAACAAAGTTAAGAAGAATGGGTGTCAAAGGCACAGTTCTTACACTATTACATTCTTATTTATTTAACCGTAAACAGATGCCAGTTATTACTAATAAATCAGGAAAGTATTGCTCTAATTGGGCAGATATAAAACATGATGAACCCCAAGGGTCAATCTTAGGCCCATTGCTATTCATTGTTTATGTCAATGATCTGCCAAATTACCTCCCTAAAGAAGTTTGTAGCCTCTTTTTATATGCAAACGATACAACTGTTCTAATTAGACAAAAAATGTTGTGACTTAGAACTTGACACCAGAGATGTCATTGAGAAACCTGACCAAATTTTCCTTACTCACGGTCTGTTGTTAAATCGAAATAAGACTAATACATTACGCTTTAAACTCAGAAATAGTCATTTTGTAAAGGGTTTAGTAATAATAGCCTACACAAGTAGTAAAATTTTTAGGGATACATTTTTGAGACTAAATTAAATTTTCTGACCATATCAATAAATGAAATAAGAAACTTAATTCAACCTGGTATGCTTTGAATATATACTAGTTAGAATAACATCTATGGAAATTGAATGTGAATATGCCCATGTATACTTGATGTGTTGAGTTATGGAATTAATTTGTGGGGTAATTGTTCAGATGTGCAAAAACTCTTTATTAGTCAAAAATCAATTTATTAGAACAATACGTCATTGCAACTCAAGAAACATGTAAACCGTTATTAAAAAAAATGTTACATCCTTACTTTGCCATGTGTACATATTTTTTAAATGCTTAAATTAGTACATAAAAATCCTGATCAATTTGAAAAATACAAATTTAATTATAGATATCACACAATAAATTGTAATTTGTTTCAGTATCTGGCACATAAACTAAGTTTTAAATTATATAATAATATTCCACAGACATATAAAAAACTTCCTTTGCCTACATTTACAAAAATATTAAAAGAAGCACTTTGTCAAAAGACATATTATAGTGTAAATGAATTCTTTGAAGACAGTTTATGATGAAAACGAATAGTAAAAATATATCTTGTAAAAAATTATAAAATGGGTTTTAAGCCATAGATTTAATCAATGTTTTTTATATCTTATAATGTTTATATCAATAAATATGTATCAACAGTAATGTTATAGAATAAGCTTAGTTATGTAGATTTAATTATTGACTATGTACCAGTATTTTATTACATTGTGATAACAGAAAACGTACTAAACAGTAAATATTGAAATGAAATGAAAATGAATGAAAATATTTGTCTATTGTCTAACTCAGTGGTTCTCAACCTTTTCAAACGCTGCGACCCCCTTTTTAGGTTTGAGAATTTTGGCGACCCCCTTCATAGTAAAAGTAAGCCTTTGTATGCAAAAAGGACAGCAATAATTAGTTTAAAAAAAACCTTTAAAAAACACTATTCAAAACGATATAAACACGTTAGTGAGCACTAATTTCTTAATAATTAATAAACGATCCGGTAATTAAATGTAACGAAAGTAATTGTAATCGTTTTCAATTCTTCAATATCAAAGCAGGCAAAGACTGTGCGCAGTGTATTTACAGAAAATGCCGCGTGGTGTATTTAAAGCCGCGGAGACAGCCTGACATGGAGCTGCGCGCGCTAGCCATCGCACGGCACAATTTGTCCTCCGACAAGCCAATGTGCCAGTGTGCCAGTCGACTGCCTGACGTCTTGAGAAATAGTGCGTACTTTGATCTTCAAATTGAACACTAAAGTTTTAGTATTAATGATGGATAAGTTTTTAAAAAGAGAAGCTTCATGTAGGAAAAGTAGTTTCGAAGTCCCAAAACCAAAATGCCGAAAGTATGATAATGCATATCTACAGTTTGGTTTTACTGAACTTGAAAACAAACCTCAGTGTGTTATTTGCAGTGAAGTTTTATCAGTTGAAAGCATGAAACCTTCAAAAAATGAAGCGTCATCTTGAAACTAAGCATTCTGCGCTGAAAGACAAACCAGTCGAGTTTTTCCAGAGAAAAACTGCTGTCCCTTCGCAGTCAACAGGTAAATATTAAAAGTCATACTGATGTTAGCAAAAATGCCCTCAAAGCTTCGTACGAGGTAGCGCTAAAGATTGCTAAAGTGGGGGAAGCCACATACCATTGCTGAGGAATGAATTCTTCCTGCCTCAATCGATATGGTTTCAAATATGATTAATCCTCAAGAAGCTGACAAGCTAAAAAAATCCCACTATCAAATGACACTGTGTCACGACGAATATCAGACATGGTGAAAGATGTTCAGAACCAGCTAAAGATGCAAATAAAAGAAAGCAAGTTTTTTTTTTCGATTCAATGCGACGAATCAACTGACATTGCTAACTGTGCTCAGTTTTTGCGTTTTAATAGGTATGATTGCGGTCACTCTATTAAGGAAAATGTATTATTTTGCAAATCTTTGCCAGACCATGCCACAGGTGAAAGTCTTTTTAAAGTGTTCATTGAGGCAACTGAACCATTTGAAATTGATTGGAACAAATTTCTTTCAATTTGTAGTGATGGTGCAAGAGCCCTTTCGGGTAAAAACAGCGGACTGATTGCCAGGTAGAAAACGTTAATGCCAAATGCAAACTGGGTGCATTGTTTTTTACATAGACAAGCTTTGGCAGCTAAAGGAATGCCGGATGACTTGCGTCAAGTTTTGGCTGAGGCTATCAAAGTTGTTAACTACGTCAAGAGTCGACGATTGCAGAGTAAATTACTTGAAAACTTGTGTGAATAGGTAGGAGCCCTGCACAAACATTTGCTATTCCACACCGAAGTGAGATGTCTGTCCCGGGGTAACGTGTTGAGTAGGCTGTTTTCATTGAGATCAGAAATGTTGCTTTTTTAATGGACAGTAAACATGAAACTTTCCCATTTTTTTCAGCGATGAAAAATGATTAATAAAGCTTGCTTACTTAGCTGATATGTTTTCTCATCTCAACATTTTGAACTCATCCCTACAAGGACCAGAAACAACTATTTTGTATGCTCAAGACCGAGTAAATGCATTTATAAGAAAACTTACTCTTTGGAATACAAGAATAAAAGATGAAGACTTTGAAAATTTCCATCTTACACAAGAACTCAAGGAGTATGTCTCAAGTATTGGTGACACACCCATTGACACATCATCTCTCTCATTACTCATATCATCACACCTTGAAGCCTTGATAAAGCAGTTGAATGATTATATTCCTGTTAAAGATACAAGTGGAATCTGTGTGGATAACAAAAACCATTTTCCGAAAAAGCTGTTCAAAAAGCTGAATTGAATGCAGGCCTCCACGATGAACTGATAGATATATCAAGTGATCAGTCATTGAAACTAACTTTTGACGATGTTTGTCCCGACAAGTTTTGGTTAAGTATAAAGAAGGAAACCCAGAATTGACCAAAGTAGCATTGAAGATTTTGATACCTTTTTCTACTTCTTACAATTGTGAAAAAGGATTTTCCACAATGGTGAATTTAAAAACCAAATCAAGAAAATCGTTTGGCACTGGAAAATGATATTATTTTGTGTTTGACAAAAATCAACCCAGACATTCTACAGTTAGTTAATTCAAAGCAAGCTCAAGTTTCTCATTAAGTCATTCTGCTGGACTTTTAAAAAAATGTATTTTTTGCAATGTATTTTGTGTAGTGTGCCTTTTTTAGAATAAACAAATTTTTGTCTCACAACAATAAGGCCTACGTTACGATACAAGCGGCGCGGCAGGGCACCATCATTTTTAGTAGTGGATGTTGAGTCATTTAGAGCTCCATTTGTTCCTTTTTGTTAATTATAGTTGTATTTTAAAAATAGTATTGATTAATTGTAAATTGATTAAATATATTTATTGTATTTAACAAACGGACTCAACTCAGTTTATAAATAAGTACATGGTCGCTTCATTTGATATTCGCCGCTCATATGGTATATATGGCCTGAGTTTTTTAGTTTTTTTCATTTATCACCTATCTCGCGACCCCCCCAGACCCGTCCCGTGACCCCCCTGGGGGTCGCGACCCACCGGTTGAGAACCCCTGGTCTAACTGGTAAAGTAGAAAGAGCCATACACACCTTAAAAAACGGTAACGCTACTCAGTTTATGTGATATACGAATACAAATTTAAGATTTTGTACTTTGAGTA
>NW_025781021.1:0-47861 GCF_021130785.1 Homalodisca vitripennis | reverse complement strand
TTCTTTTTTACAGTTATTCAACAGGATATCACAAGAACAAAATGACAGGTTACTACCACCCAAATTGCTTAAAGGGCTCAACACATATTTTTGAAGGTTAGTTGTTTTATTTATGAAATTAGAAATCCATTACTAAATTGTTCGCTTTATAATTAGAAAAAACCATACCCTGGTTAGCAAAAAAAATGAAAAAAGTGATGATTAGTAATTTATTTTTGAATCCTATACACAGTTTTTTAAAGTAATTTCTATATTAACAAATTACAAAGTTGATATCTTTTCATAACAATATAGAATAGGAGGTATTTAATGTTTAAAATTTACCTCTATTATAGATTTTCTCTCATTGCTACAAATTAACTTGATTGCCATGAGGCGAAGGCTTTATTGTAAGGAGTGGCATGTGAGTCTTGCTAAGATGATCAAGTCCCTTGCTTGCCAGAGAGGGCATTACAGGAGGACGTTTCTCCTGGGATGAAAGCCTCTTAGCGTTTATAATAATTTTACTGTACGAAACACCCACACCTAAACTTGGCTACTCAAAATACCAAACGAATATATTGTTTTAATTATATTCATTTTCATGTATTTGTAAAAATTGTGGGAATAACTCATAAATAGTGGATTAATTAATAATTGCCCGAGTGGCAGACCAATACCATTGCACTTTGGTAAAACATCCTGAGATTAAATTATTTTGTTTTTTTCTAGTTTCTACGTAATCGCAACCACACAATAGCTACTTTTGTTATATTTAAGCACTTATTCTAGGCTAACCATTTAATTGAGAGGCTTACTACGATTTGTTAAGATATTGAATGCTCTTTATTTTTAATTTAAATTGCTATTTCATACAAGTGGTTTGAGGACAATAACGGGATAAAATAAAAACAAAATAGCATGAAACAACTATGTGTTGAGAATTATATTCAAACATTGTATATAATTTGGTACTTACTTCTGTAGATGCAACTAAATAAAATACTACTGATATACATACCGCTGAAACTGCCCCTCCTAATAGAGTTTATGTTTTGTAACTGAATCCCTAGTTAACCAGCTATTTGGCGTCACATTATGTCAGTTTTAAATTTAGAAATATTTCGTACGTTTCTAGCTCAACTCTCAGTAAATTTCCCAGAAAAAACAGCCAAAAATTAAAAATATTTGTTAATAATTCTTCATTGTGTCTAACTCTAGATTATGACAATAAACATCTATATATATAATTAAATCACTGTTTATTTACTTTCGGTTGTACTGTTTTCATTTATAATTTTTCTATTTTATACAATTTATGCACCTGAAGACGGTTTTCACCGAAATATAGTGCCAATGTTTAAAAAATATTTTATTTGTACCAGTAATTTACTAAAATAATATATATATATTTATATATATATATATATATAATATATATATATATATTATATATATATATTATATATATAATTTATATATATATATATATATCCATCTCGTATATATATGTGTATATATATATATATGTTTTATATATATATGCACAGGTAAATATTTTACGGAATAGCAGCGCTAGTATCGGGATTTATGTCACGAAACAATACCGGATGACTGATTACAACCTGTTTGTCAATCTCCGGACACAGTGTCCGTAAATTATTATGCAACCCGAATTATAGGCTAAGCTACGCTATCTCTCCATGTCGCATTCAATTTGTGTGTGGTGATAGCTTGTTAGTTGTTTGACGAACTTTATGTAAAAAAATATAAAAAAATTATATGCACTCTATGTTGATAAAAATATGTTGACCTAGAACATTCGAGAGTAAGTATTAGGTTTTAGATATAATTTTTACAATTACTTAATGGTAGTTGATGAGATTTTGATATTTGCGAGATGATTGCCCTGTAGATATAAAAGTCTAAATTCATAAATTTAAACTTTAATTAAATTCTTAGTTTTTTTTCTCAATACATATCTTACGCAAAAGTTTCAATCTGTTTTAAAATATAGACTTAAATAAAAAATTCTAATTACTATGTTAAATATTCGTAAGGTCATACAAGTAATCGGGAAAAAGAGCTTTTCATACTTTTGTCATAAGTTACACAACGGCCTCCCCACTAGACTCAAAAAATAGTTGGAGGCCGGGAACTGAATGATTGTACGGATTTATGAAGGGGGTTTTCACCCGGTATTACGTAAAAAATGAGCCTGAGGGAGTCCGGCACTATTAAGGAGAAAACAAGCCTCTTAGTGTGTGGAAAAAGCATTTAAGTGCACTAACAAAAAAGGTATTTTATACCATGGACTGTTGAAGCATTAAGATCATTTACCAAAATGTTTAAGAGATTTTCAATGTCGATTAGGACATGTTTAGGTTATCATAAATAAGTGCTTGTCAACTGACTAAAAACCAATGAGACATATGATCGTGTTTGAATATTGATAAATTAATAAAGCAAACAATTTTATATAGCATATGATCTGAAATTCTTGCTCTCAGATTCCCACCGGGATAAAATACCAAAACAGCGCAAACAAACAGTGTTTGACTGGGAAAACGGAACATAATATTTTATGTAATCCATTTAAAAGTATGCTATTACATTATGGATACTTCCGTCCAAATAAAGGGTAACAGTAAAGGGTTACAGTAAATACTGTATTGTACAGAATGTGGCTATAAAAATTACACTTATGAGCAGAGCTTTGGATACGCGAAGGCCTGGAAATATGTATTTTATATTTTTACGTGTGTCTATCTGCCTGTCTCTCCACACCATATATCGAAAACGAGCTAGCCTATCTACAGGATTTTACATGAAGCTTCATTTACATATTAGCAAATCTGAGTATGGTGATGGCGCACGTGACTCTATGGGATTTGGGTGAGAGTATATAAATTTACATTGTTATTATGGGTAATCTTGATAGTAATGATATAATATAAGTTATAAGTTTTTATATCAGCGCATTCTTGCGTTATACCACCATCCTTACCTCGTTGAATCTTCTATTACTTGAAATTTCCCACAAACACTAATTTAAAGAAGACAATGGGTATGCAAATAAGAGGCAAGATATTTTAAAAAGAATTGCAACAGTTAACTTTGTGCTAAACTTAATTCTTAGACAGACCAGTATGAGTTATATGATAGGAGAATGTCGCAGTGGATTTTGCTGAGAGTAATTGAATACTATGACTCGGTGGGCTGACAGAGCCTTTTTAGCCTACCGAGGAAATAAATTTATTTATTATTTATTACTGTCAGATTTTCTATCTTTCCACAGGTTATATATATATATAAATATATATATATATATATATATATATATATATATATATATATACATGTATATATATATATCTTCTGTAATACCAATCGGCTTCAATACTCTTCTAAGTACTTTAAAGTTTACACAAAAACAGAATATTTAGTGCTCATGTTGAATTTTCGAGTTCACAGAACCCTTCATCAGAACCACACTGAATTAAAAACATACAAACATAACACAAACCAAGAACAAAAGACAAGACGAAAATAAATAAAAAAATATATATGTTATAAGAATTATATAAGCTTTAGTTTTGGAAATTTTGAATTCAACCTTACCATAGCCCGTTTCGCGAAACTTAGTGTGACACTACTACGAGTATCTGTGTATTACAAGAAACATTTTTTTATTATCTAGAGGTACTACGTTGTTTCATTACTAAAAAGTTTCTGTGAATTGGCTTAACACATTTCTAAACCTTTGAAACTACACTGTAGCTATAAAACCTCTTTCATGAGCTTTATGGCTGTGAATCATAAACTACTAATTCTAGAAACCTAACTAAATGTGTTTTATTTTGTCAGCAGCATAACAAAGTTATTCTGGGTGTTGTATATATAGTAGTACAGTACATAGTATATTAAATTTTAAATCGTCTCAACATTTGGGATACCACACTTTTAGCCTTCCCTATTCTACCTTTTTGTAATTAATGACCTTTCCGTTAAGTTCACAGATGTTAGGAAATATCAATTTAATTTAATTACTATGGTAATAAACATTTAAAAGTTAATTATAATTTCTAAATTAAGGCAATAAAGATCATTAAATTTTGGGCTCTCCTCTAAGGTTAAATTAGAAAAATCAGTATCTTTTACATTTATTGAATGATGGTCAGCAATAGATAAGATACAAGTCGAATAGTTTTTCCTGCTTATAGGCTTAGCACAATTTGCCATCTCTAGTTCCTACAGATATTTGCTTGAAGAATGAGGATAATGAAGGTATAAATACCGACAGGAAATAATACGAAATCATAAGTCACCGTACATCACAATATCTTGTACAACAGCAAACTAATACATACATACAAAGCCTTGAACTTCGTGTCTAGGCACTATGTGCTATTAGTTCAGAAATCTTCAGTCTCGAACCTATCGTCCAGAGATGATCTGCGAGAAGAAATCTTCAGTCAACCACTCAGCATCCAAAGCCTCCATTTGATTTTCATTGTATTTGCACATTGTATTGCATAGCTTCTTCAAAATTATCAGTCTAGGTGTTGTCTCAAATCTATTAGGGTGGCAGGAATTTGATTCTCTTTACATTGTAAAAACTATGAATGAAATATACATAACCAATAATATGAATAGTATTTTTTAAGATTTAATTTATAAAACTAAGATTGTTTTGCTATGACCTTTACTTAACCTTATGACCTTCTTCAATTTAACTTCTCCAGATAATATTCCTAACTTTTATAGTGAGCTAACCGAGCACTGATGAAACTCTACTGAATCAAGAATGCCATTTGTTAGCTCATCTTATTTAAACAATATCGTACTGATGACAAATGGGTCTTTTTTCATCCTACACCTAATACTGTAATTCCTATAGGACACTTATTTAAAATTATTGTATCATATATTCGCTGTTATATTTAAATTTTCTATTTTTTCTTGTAATGTATAAACGCAGTAAGTCATGTAAATAATTTTATTGCAAAAAAATTAAAATAACATGAATTCATATTACATTTGAGACTTATCAATTGATAATTATTTCGTTTTTTTAACTAATATTGTAAAAAAAATCTCACAAATATACCAGATTTAAAAAGGAAAACTCTAGAAACAAATTTTAATTTTCAAAACTAAAGGACTTCGTCGTAGAACTCAGTTTTCTAGAAGTATGGAAAGGACCTGTTGCTTGCTACCAGTGCGACCTAGGACTACATCAATTTATTCAATTGTAAAATTCCGGTTTCACTCAATTCTCGAGAAAATTAATAAAAGTTTTAATTTCCATTGAACCGTTTTCCTTCAAATTAATACAAAAATTAATTAGTGTTAAAATAAGATAAAAAGTTTTAAGGTAAAATTTATTGCAGATCTTAAGCGCTGACCACAAAATTCATTGCATCGGATTGTAGAATATTATAAAGTATAGAATTTCAGATTATTAGCTTCCGAATTCAATAATCGAAATTCAAACTGTCATAAGAAATTTTTTAAAGACGAAATGAAATTGCACATATCGAATCGTAGTGTTACTGATTTTCTGTACCACAAAACCATAGAAATATTAAGGAAACCCATATTTCGTTCATAATAATTTCTTAAAAATACACGTAGTATTGTCTTTGGTCATAGCGATTAAGTTTTTTTGTAACTACAACTATTAACAATAACTATTCATCATTAAGTTTTATTTACTAGCGTTTTTTATTAATCTTTTTCCGATTTGTGGTTTTTATACCTACAGGAGAGACGAGAATGTTTTGGATATTCTAATTTTAGATTTCTAATGTAAAAAGGTGACAAATTTCCTGCATTAATTTCATTTTAAAACAATAAGTGTAGCGGATTATTTCACTTGATATTATTCATCATATTTGAGAAATTAAAGTACAATGATTTTGGAATTTTATCTACATAAAAACTTTAGTACCTCTCATTAATTGGATTTAATTTTTTTTTATACGACTACATAAGAGTAACCTTAATTGCAGTTTTTCTGTCGTATATATTTCTCTTAACGCATTATCTAGCTTCACTAACATTTATAGGCTCATTCTAACGAGATTAAAATCTTTTATATTCCTTTATAGAAATGAATAATATATGTATTTTATGTATCGCTGGAAAATATTATAATATCTAGTTATTTAAAGTCATGTACCAAGTATTATAGAATGGGCACAAGTACAGTCTTAACTCCGAGCCAATATAAAGATGATTTTACTTATTTTAACAAATAGTATCTTCTTATTCATGGAAATCCTATTTAATTTCAATAATTCATCATTTGTTTAATGAGCTTGCTAAAATAATATTATATTACAAATGACATAAGCTAACAATATGGACAAGAGGTAGACTCAATAAATTAGGATCTGATGTTATTGCCGACGTGGAGGCGAGAAAAAGGGTTGAAATATAAAAGGAGAGGGAATAAAAGAAGGCTTATAAGTGTCAGAAAGTGATATTACTTTGACCTCAGAAGCCTCACTGGACAAAATGAATTCACCGAGAATATTGCATAGTCATCCTTTATTGTTTGTAGGTGGGTTTTCTTGGAAGTCAGTAATAAATGTGCGTTTTAAAAACTGATAAACTGCTTCATTTAGTATAAGAGGTTTGCTTTCCTAACCAAGATAAACCAGGTCTGTTTTTTTTATTTAATTGTCAATTACTCAAATTGTTTTATGGCTGGTTTTATAATTACATTGTGAAAAATGAATAAGACAATATTAACTTTTTTAACATAAGAATACATATTTAATTTTAAAGTTCTTAAATAGCCGAGGTTTTGGAAAAACCAGTAAATCGTTTTTTTATTAATTCGGTTTTGGAGTTACAAATATCAATAATATACCCTTATTATGTTAGCCGTACGCACATTAAAAACAGTTGATTAAAAACAAAAAATCTGATATTTCGAGTATTATTGAGTACGCTTAAGTTCTAATATAATACTTCAGCTTGTGTTTTATCCACGACAAATACATAAAAATGCTGTTAGAGAGTTGTGGTAAACCCTGAATATATAAATCTTCCACTTATATGTTTATATAATACTGAACTGTTTGTTTCAACCATAATGCTGCAATGCTATATGGGTGTATTTAGTATTTTTTTACTTATAACATCCGTTATTAATTTTCAAAATTTTACAATTTTTAAAATGTTTAAATTATTTAGGCTGTAAACTTTCTTTTTTGGAAGGGTAGGTCCATAACTTGTGTAACAATTGAGGGTTTTTTAAGTTTTTCAATAAAGTAACAATGAAAAACTTGTTAAAGAAGTTTTCATATATTTTTGCAATAATTTTCAGAGACTTTTAAAATTAGGTACCAACCGTTTTCTCCTTTAAAATATATATATATATATATATATATATATATATATATATATATATATATATATATATATATATATATAAAATCCAAATTAACCGCCCACCACCTAAAATAACTCTTAAAGATATTTTAGGGGATTAAAATATTGTTAATGAATTCTTTTGATACAAAACAGAATGTAATACATAATACTAAATCTGTATATTGTAATATTGTGAGTTATGCAAATTAGAATTTTTATACAGAAGTTACCAAAGTGCAACTGTAATATTAAACTCATAAATTTACGGTGCCTATTAAACGTAAATAGGATACTCAGAATTTAGAAGGGATATATATATAATTGAATCGGAAAAAGTAAGCGCTCTGTGGTGTAATGGTAGCACATTCACCCGGCAAGTGAGAGATCCGGGTTCGACTCCCGGCGGAGCAAGTAATTTTTTGCGATTCAATGTTTATTGAAATTAAATAAGGCAATTGCCATTTACACAATTTAATGTATATATATATATATATATATATATATATATATATATATATATATATGAGCGTTCTATAAATGTATTGGAAATGTTAATTTTTTAATGAACCAAAACAGTTTAGTAAGTAAAATGGAGAAACATAATAGTTATGTCAAATTATTTAATATAGATTTTTATAATGTAGATTATGTCCACATAAACGACAATAACGAAGAATTAAAGTCTCAAAGGACTTACTCCTATCCCTTAGACGAAGAGTTCATACTTTGTGTCAGTTACTTCAGTTTGGCGTCTTTCTTGTGAACACTGTTCAGTTTATTACATATTATGTTTTATGTATTATGTTTATTATTATATTTAATTATTGACATGATTCAACACATGAAATGGAATTTTTTTTCATTTCAACAATTTATTATGTCTAAATTAACATGTTGCTTCCAATATACTTATATTAAACACGGAAAGCGGGTGTTTTACGGTGAAATAGTAAATGTATTAAGATTCCGCGATAAAAGTTTGAAAATTTCTTCGAAAATAAATAAAAATGTATTTTCAAGCATTTTATACTGTAAATGTGTGTTTGTATTAAAGTATAATTAGTAATAAATAAATTATATTTCGGCGAACAGTTTTTATATAAATTACTTATATTTAATAATGAATATTCAAGCAACATAGACATGTTTTTCATAATAAGTGTCTTATAAGTACGACTATAGAATTTAGGTCACTGCAATTCACTACTTTCAGCTTGTGTGTTAGTGAAAATATCAAACTAAAAAGGCGTTATCTAGTTTTAGATCTCTAGTGGATTGTGGTCTTGAGTCTAGTCCAGTCCAGGCTAAGTACAGGCAGAGGTAGGGTTTCTACACAATGTATATGAGTAACCTTATAAAAACTGAGTTAATAATTAGTTGACGTTTAGCGAAATCTATCATTGTATAGGCAGCAAAAAGTTTACTTCTCTTTGCATCTCCGTTTATTTTTGTGTCTGTCTCTACCTATGACATCTCGAAAACGAAATGGCCTTGAGTCTTGAGATTTAGGTATAAGCTTCATTTCTATGACGAATATTTTTACGATGGTGTTATGGTTAACCATGATGTTAACAAGAAAACACCATATTAACAAAAGCGATAAAAACTACGTAGAATTATATGCAACTAGAGTATGTAAAATGTTTATACATAGAGTAAAGAATAAATAATACAATGGATGTCAGTGTGACATAAGGTCCGTGAAAATATTTAATTTCAGCGCACTCTTGCGTTGTACTGGTCACCATAGCCAGCGTAAATTTAATTACTGATAACTGAGCAATGCTATTACATCTAAATTATTGAAAAAAATATTAATGTATGATGTGGCAAGACATCACAAGACACATTTTATCCGTAGAATTAAATCTTTCATAAAACTTCATTTTTACGTAAACAAGAATGTACACTTACAATTTGGTGTACGTCAAACTGTACACTTAAACTAATCGTAACACCATTCCATTTCCATTCCATTTCCATTCCATTTCCATTCCATTTCCATTCCATTTCCATTCCATTTCCATTCCATTTCCATTCCATTTCCATTCCATTTCCATTCCATTTCCATTCCATTTCCATTCCATTTCCATTCCATTTCCATTCCATTTCCATTCCATTTCCATTCCATTCCATTTCCATTCCATTTCCATTCAATTTCCATTCCATTTCCATTCCATTTCCATTCCATTTCCATTCCATTTCCATTCCCATTTCCATTCCATTTCCATTCCATTTCCATTCCATTTCCATTCCATTTCCATTCCATTTCCATTCCATTTCCATTCCATTTCCATTCCATTTCCATTCCATTTCCATTCCATTTCCATTCCATTTCCATTCCATTTCCATTCCATTTCCATTCCATTTCCATTCCATTTCCATTCCATTTCCATTCCATTTCCATTCCATTTCCATTCCATTTCCATTCCATTTCCATTCCATTTCCATTCCATTTCCATTCCATTTCCATTCCATTTCCATTCCATTTCCATTCCATTTCCATTCCATTTCCATTCCATTTCCATTCCATTTCCATTCCATTTCCATTCCATTTCCATTCCATTTCCATTCCATTTCCATTCCATTTCCATTCCATTTCCATTCCATTTTCCATTCCATTTCCATTCCATTTCCATTCCATTTCCATTCCATTTCCATTCCATTTCCATTCCATTTCCATTCCATTTCCATTCCATTTCCATTCCATTTCCATTCCATTTCCATTCCATTTCCATTTCCATTTCCATTCCATTTCCATTCCATTTCCATTCCATTTCCATTCCATTTCCATTCCATTTCCATTCCATTTCCATTCCATTTCCATTCCATTTCCATTCCATTTCCATTCCATTTCCATTCCATTTCCATTCCATTTCCATTCCATTTCCATTCCATTTCCATTCCATTTCCATTCCATTTCCATTCCATTTCCATTCCATTTCCATTCCATTCCATTTCCATTCCATTTCCATTCCATTTCCATTCCATTTCCATTCCATTTCCAATCCATTTCCATTCCACTTCCATTCCATTTCCATTCCATTTCCATTCCACTTCCATTCCACTTTCCATTCCATTTCCATTCCATTTCCATTCCATTTCCATTCCATTTCCATTCCATTTCCATTCCATTTCCAATCCATTTCCATTCCATTTCCATTCCATTTCCATTCCATTTCCATTCCATTTCCATTCCATTTCCATTCCATTTCCATTCCATTTCCATTCCATTTCCATTCCATTTCCATTCCATTTC
Organism: Homalodisca vitripennis; assembly: GCF_021130785.1. NCBI lineage: Eukaryota > Metazoa > Arthropoda > Insecta > Hemiptera > Cicadellidae > Homalodisca > Homalodisca vitripennis. Next base: position 37,237 of record NW_025781021.1, on the reverse strand, counting down.
CATTCCATTTCCATTCCATTTCCATTCCATTTCCATTCCATTTCCATTCCATTTCCATTCCATTTCCATTCCATTTCCATTCCATTTCCATTCCATTTCCATCCCATTTCCATCCTATTTCCACTCCATTTCCATATAATTTAAAGTGCTAAATTTTGGCAGTTATCCATATTGTGATATAATAGGTCACCACCCTTATTATCAAATCAAAACGGTATGAAACATTTTGCTGACATGAGTGATGAGTTAGAGAATACTTTGCATTTGTTAATAATATTGTGTATTCTATTATGATTTTTTTAAAGATTAAAATGCTTTTCGTTAAATACTATACACAGATAATCATCAATTTGATCACTGGTTTATACTTAAAAAGAAAGGTTCATATAAAACAATGTCTGTAATATTTTATATGCATACGCTAAGAGTAGGCTGACAGAAGAGAAACATACAGGTATATATTATAGACTGCTGTGTATAAGATTACTTGTATTTATTAGCAGCGTTTCCTTACTTAAAAAATTTTAAGTTAAAAGTAGAAGATAGACCTTATTAAACTTGTTAATAATATAAAATATTATATTACCTTAAAGGAATAGACATAACAAAATAATGAAGATACAAAAATTAGTATCTGTAGTAACGAAATAAATATTCTCAGAGTTCTGAGTTTAGATCACTTGTGAAAGAAGTGTGTTTTTTTTGTGATGAAGAATCACTCCATAAATAGCTGGATTATAAAAATTGTCATTTTGTACTATAAATAACGTTGTGATGTATAATACTCGAAAAATATATGCACGTAAAGGTTATGTATTTCCCAACAAGATGTTTGATGCTCAAAGTTCTCTTTAAGAAGTTAAAAGGTTGATAAATTCAAGTGAGGACATTAAAACTTTAGAAAGACTTAATATGCGAAGACGTAATCGGGCTAGGCTCGACAGAAACTTGGAAACTTATATCACGTGCTTCTTTACGCATATATAAGATTATTGGGCTAAAACACATTCTTGCTTTTGATTTTCTCAGTATATCTTTTCTAATTGAATACTTTAATACATGTAAAATCCTTCTATATTTTGTAGTAAGTAAGAATCTATTTTTATGCAGTATTTTTAATTTTCCTGTCAGTCAGAAATATGAAGCAAGAATGTACGAAATAGTATTTTTGTAAATCTCTTCAGACTGTACATTATATTCCGTAACCAAGAAGAATTATTTGTTCTTGTCTTGACGATGGCATTAATAGCTATAATTTTTAAAACGTTATTTTTATTTATGCATTGTGGAAGCTTTACTAGTTATGGTTTCTATATTTGTATGTCATCATTTTGTGGTCCATTTCAGAAGTGTTTTCACCTTTAATGATAAACTCAGTAAGTTGTTACCGATATTAAAATTAGGTGCTGAAATGTAAAATGAGAAGAAATTCTGTTCAGCAGGATACTAACTTATATGGATTATCGTAGCTTTGTGTTGCAGTAATAAATATTTATGTAGTTTCTAATATGCAAACGATAATACGAATATTTGTTTTAAATTACTCCTTCACTCGATAACCAAACAGAATAATAAAGCAGTTTTAAGTGAATATGTAATATCTTAAGAGATTACCTTTGTAACTACCAGTACCGCAAGGTCTAAGCCATCCCTTACCCACATCAAAGAGCCATTCCAATACAGGGCTGACGTCATCACCCTTTGTACCTCGGTGTAGATCTTGGCCAACAAGAGCAGGTAATACCCGTTGCAACTACATGTTGAGAAATATAATCAATAGCCATATTACATGATCACAAATTTTATTTATTTGAGAGGCTTTAGTAAAACATAACTTGAAGTGGAGCATACAACATACGAGAATTTAATTTTACTATAGGAAAATTACAATAAACTCCATGCATCCGTGCGATTGGTTTTATACTTTGTTTCCAACAAACACATTTCATCAAGAAGACACACCTTTGGAATAGACTCCTTTGTAAAACGTTCATAAAACAAATTACATACTCTTATTACTCAAACTCGTATAATCCGCTGTATATTCTGATTGGGTCTGAGGATGCCAATGTCAGAGTTGTTTAAGATGTCGGGCTTTGGATCTAACTTAGACATAGCGCAGGATCAAATCCCATTTGTGACCATTGAATATCTTTCTACGAGTTCCATTGAAATTTAGGAGAGATACCAGTACTTAATCATGCTTAACATTTTTCTGTTTAATAGTGTTCTCGCACTGGCCAGCGGTCCAAGAGAAATGATAAAGTAAGGCTTAAAAGGGAATCGGCCTCTCCAAAGATTCACTGAGATTGGTCCAGATCCCTGATCCACACTTTTACAGTACCGGCAATTTTGGACATTCACTCTGAGATATTTATTACTCTTTATCCTTATCCCTCATTTTTGCACAAACATTTCTTTCCCAGTATTCATATAGTATAATTTTCAACCAATATTTTTTATTATAACAGTATTTGACAGATAATTTATATATCAGTGTTAAAAAAAAAACAAAAATAAATAATAAGCATTGTAAACCAATTTAATCTAATAAAATATAAAAAATATGAATTATTATTCCTGAAAATTAAATATATTCTTGAATATTAACGTATTAATCAATTAATATATACCTATTACAGTGTGAGTTAGATACATTCAGACATGAAGATAAACATTGTTTTCGTTAAAGATAAGCTAGATCCAGTTGATATCCGGATTCATGGAAATATATGTTTGGTGTGTTGTTAATGGCGATCTTAGTAAAAATAATTAAATACATTCCTAATCATATATTTTAAAAGCGCTGATTAGGTCTATTTAATAAAATATTATTTTGGATGAATCGAAGAAAATCTCGTTAAAGAAGAGTTTTCCACGCTTTATTTAAGGAATCAAAACTAACCAATATGTCTATTATACTATGAACTATTATACTAAATAACGTGTAAAAACTTTTCATCATCTTACCCGGTTTTGACAAATTTAATTTTACATTCGGTCACTTTTCGCTTGTAATTCGCACCATTTATTTTTATAGATAGTCAGAGATATGCTTTTTAGGAATTTATCACTTTTAGTTTAATTACCCATGACGAACGTATATAAATATTTCCTTTGATTTAATTTTGGTACAATAGTGTCAATAAAGGAAAACTTATTTACGTAATTTCACTTTTGTAAATAAATTTATTTATACAATTCTTGACGTTATTTCCCACAAACAAAATACTATGTGGAAAAGTTAAACTCATATAAATAAACTAACAAATTACATTTAATTGATTTAATGACTAAACACACAGAAACATTTGATATAACAATGTTACATATATGTGCGTGCGTGTGTGTGTGTGTGTGTGTGTGTGTGTGTGTGTGTGTGTGTAGCTTAACTTGTCTTATTATGTAGGTAATAATATATCAGTTTCTTTATCTCAAGCTAAATATCTTACTTATTAATTCTTCCTAGATAATATGATTTTATTTTGGAAATTATTAGACACAATATACAACTGTATATACAGTAGATATTTTGGGTTTCCGTTAATTTAACAAATCCTAATTTGCCCATTACTTACTTTAAATCCCGCACATACTCGATTTCAATTCGGTTTAGTTTATGCACCTTAATAAAACCATCATTTTTAAATTTGTGTAGGTTGTAACTAAGACTCAAACGTATAATAATAATGTTTTTTTCTGCACTGAGACTGGTTTAAATCAAAATTGTTACCGTACTAACCATTTAAGAAGTGGTATTGAGCATTTCCAGTGTTTCTAAATGTTTTGTGTGGCAAGTGTTGTTTTACATTCTTTAAATGTCTAAGACCACTTTAAATGTAAGGTTATATTATTAGTGCTCTTTTACTACGTTGTAATGTATTTGAATTTTATTATATGAGAAAATTAACCACTAGTAAATTGTCAATAACAATGTACTTGTCAACTCTACTCCAGAACCGATCCAGTGTACATGCACCAGTATTGTTGATTTAGGTTGAAATAGGAAAACAATGTGATACATGAGCTTGTTGACTGTCAGGGTTGTCTCAAATCTCAACCCTGATGTTGTCACTGACAGCTGCCTAAGTTCAACAGTATTGCCAACTGTATTACTATCAGATACGAATATCCATTAGTAACAATTCTCATCTTGGTGTTTTAGTTTTAAGTAATATATTATTTTTAATACACCTAGACTGTTTCGTTTCAACTATTTAGTTTTGATTTATAATAACAGGATCTAATATAAAAGCAAATTCCTAGTAAGATAAAGTTAATTTCACGAGTATCATTACAACAACGATTGAATATAACATATTGGTAACGAGTAAGTGTAGTGATGGGCTCCCGATAGTAGGAGGTACACGTTATAAATATCATTGCTCAGATAATTTCTGTCTTTGACGTTGAGTCATATAAATTATTTACTTCAACAACATGCACTGAAACGAACAACGAAAGGAACTACAGTTTTCATGGTGAGATGGGGGATTGTATAGAGGCTGTCCCCCAGAATTCTAATAAATAAAATTCGCCCTTCTCGTACAAATAGTACACATACACATCTCCCTAGCAAACACAATAACACTGTAAGACGTAATGATGATACTCTTATAGAAACTCATGTTGTAGTTGTAGAAGGAGTTTATGATAAATTCTTCAGACATAATAATATTTTTACATTATACTTGCCGTAATTTTGTATCTACATACTGATTAATTTCCTCTTCCATTGTGATAAAATCGGTCTATGGTGAAGTTACTATATGTCTCAATGTTTTTATCTCCCTGCTTCTTACAATACCTAAGATACCGGCCCTTTTTAGTTTAAAGCCCATTTGCTACCACAGTTATAATTGTGGGAAACTGATTTTAAAATGTACGTAAAATTTTGACTATAAAGTCTTTATAATATTTTATCCATAAAATATTAAATTCACTTAACTAATGAACAATATTATTTTCAAATATTTACAGGAGGTTTAAATAAATAAGTTAATTAAAATTCTATTTTTGTTGAAAAATACTAAAACTTTTAACTTTTTCTACAGCGGCAATTGAGTCTGGGGTGTATGTGCTGTAATATATATTGCTGTCAGATTGAATCATTGTGCAGCTTCTAAATTTAAAACATTTAAATTAATTTAATTTAAATTTAAATTTAAAACTACATTCCTATAAAATAAGAATGATACTTCCATTTTTATGTTTATACTATTGAAATATTTTTATTTCGCATAACCTCCAGTAAAACAAACTTCATATTTATTTATATTTTTCTAATCACCAAAAATTATGAAGACTAAACAATAGCTTTTCAGTCCCTTTTACCTACTTATTTATGAATTCTTTCTTATATTTTTCCTGAATGTGTTGATACAAACATAATTATATGGCTTATATATTTTAAATTCGTGATTTTGTAAAAATGTTTTGTAATTGTATTTAATTAACATGGTACAATATATACAATTCTTTCAGGATACTAACCTCAATATATTGGGATTATAAAGTATAGTTAAATATATTTTTATTTTTTAATTTTGAATTGTTCAATAATCTAGTAGAAACAAAGTAAACCTAATACCATGGTTATGTCCATAACACTGGGTATTTATTTGTTTTTATCATTATTTGCTAAGAAATCCTAACTATAGTAAGATATTTATTTTAGTTAATTACGTCCTAGGCAGCAATAGTTCTTTACTCCTCATATTTCAATTTTTAATCTATATACAGTACGTATAAATGTTGTCATAATTATTGTTAAGTTTTATATGAAAGTATAGATAGATAAGAAAATTTAAATAAGACGACTTTAAGAGCCGGAGAAACTTCATGGCATTCTAACACACTATTATAAGAAACCTAGATGGCGCGAGGAAAAAGAATGAGAGAAGCGGTCTGTAAATACCAGGATGGTAAGTGCCAGGAAGTATTTATATTTTAAGACATAATACTACAATTTTATTTTTGTCTGTATCCCTGTCTATCTTTATATACGTCCATACGATATGTCAGGGGTGAAATTTTCATGAAGTTTCAATTCAAACATAAGCAAACTCGAGTTCGATAACCAGGCTTGCCACTCGATGGGATTGGGCTTTGCATTAGCGAAGTTTTTTACATTGGTTTCATAGGTAACTTAGATGGAAAATTAAAAACTTGGAATAAATAAATTTTTAAACAGACTAAATAATAATCATATGATATTGTAACAAGGGTGACATAGTAACTCGACATGTAGCTAAAATAAAATTAATGGGCTGAAACGTAAAATAGAAATGAAATTTTGCATGCACTTAGCCTGTTAGGCTTTTAGACTAAATATATGTAATTGGTTAACAATAACAAAAATTAAAAATTAAACATATTTATTTCAAAACTTATATTTTATTGTATTTCATTTTAAAACTCGTTTATTATTAAAATCCAAACGAATTCACATAAATATTGTATCCAAACAGTTTTATATACAGCTATAAGCAGAGTTTCACCGTAAATCCTGAGGTTAAAAATAATATAAAATGCAAAAAATCGTAAAAATAATTATTTACATTATTTGAATAAAAAAAACTGAATAAGTTATCCTTGGGAATTATTTAATTTTCTGACTTAATTAATTTGAAAATATATAAAACATCAAGGCAATATATGAAATACAGATAATAGCCACTTGCAACAGACTGTGCTGATTGTAGCAGTAATTGTGAACAGCAGCTGCTGCTATTCTTGTTTGAGTAATCCTATTTGTTTAACGGAGCAGGTTGAGGTTTCAAATAATGGGACTTTTAATTACTTACTGTAGCATCTTAATGATTTCTTTTGAAAACTCGTATACCTGTATGACAGTAATTAATCATAACCTACAGTAACATTTTTAGTTTACCGAAACGAGTATTTTTAGACTCATCAACTCATCTATTTTATTTTATAAAAACAACCAGACCTTTTTTAAAACTTATCAGCATAATTCTTATATCTGTAGAAAACAAAATGTTTAAAAAATGGATACATTTAAATTGGTCCTATAAATAGGTAGTTACTATGGCTAAATTCACTATTTAAAATACCGTATATTTGAGAGCTATAAGTAAGAATTTGTACAGAATGGTTATGAAAGTGTTTCTTTTGTCATAACTACTTGAAGGAAAGTCTTTGTTTAGAGCTTCATTTTCTGATTTGCCCCATCATCTCATGAGAGAGGCTGGAAAATATAATTTATGTATGTCTCTGTATATTTCTGCCTGTCTCTACGCACGGTATAAAATAACGAACGTTAACTGTACTACAGGTAAGTTTTTCCGCAAAAACTTCCTGCTACCTTCTAAAGTCTGTATCGAGGGGAAAATCTCGCGTTAGCTATAAACAGTTCTCAGTTTGTCTAATTTTAAGGCTCAGTGAGTTTCAGCAATGCCAGGGACAGGTAACTCTTACTTATGAAGGAAAACCTTTTCTCAGCCACATACAGTCTTGTCTTTAGTTAACACACAATTTAACACCAGCCACTGTTATTGCATGTGTGCATGATCTATTACTGTGAATTTCTCAGTGACTTTACAAAGCTTTTTTACCGAGAGGAAAATATACTCTTGTTTAAGCGCTATTGAACTAAAGTTTTTCTCGAATAAGTTCATGTAAACATGTTAGTTATTTTCCCCTCTTTCCCCCACAACCACGGTAGGGTTCACTTCTGGGCGATTTAGAGGTTCCAGTCTAACTGAAACTACAAACAGCAAAAACTGTCCTACATAAATCAGATCTGACGCTTACGGATATCTAGGAGCGACAAATCTGTAAACGTAAATCTCAAGATATTCAGGTGCTCGATATTTATAGTCTATAAAGATATCGGAGTTTGTGGTAGTTTAATGAAGCTGTGTAAGTTTTAAGGATTTTTGCTAGCCCTAGACATTGCGTGCCACCTTTGCTATGATTGGAGAGCCTGGTACAAATTTGGCTTCTTCTTCTTCCTAGGAAACATGATTAGGATTAATGCCCAATATCCTTCCTCGTTGATCTTGATAGAAGGGGCCCCTACCCCCAACTATACCCATCCAACATAATTTCCTGTTACTCTAAAAGAGTCGCAGGGTCATTTTATGACAAAGTGAAAATACTCAGATTCTTGATTTTAGAGAATGAACAAAAACACTAATTATTCATCAATAAATGTAAACAACACTGTTACAAATAACACCTAAATTTTTAAAATAATTTTATGAATAAAAATATTGTAAACCACAATTTCTTATGAATTATATTCATTAATAATACAGTTTGACCACATAATACTTTATGTGTTTATAGAAATAAAGTTGTATTAAACTTTTATTATTTTAATGTATATACTATCTACCAGTGTGGAATAATAATATTGTAAAGTATACTAAGTAATATAAAGTTATATGCAATAAAACTTAAAATTGGCTGCACAATCTTACCTTGGTCGGTTAATTACTTACGGTTATAATATCCCATCTGTGAAATTGCCGTTTCAACAAAATTATGAATGTTTCGCAAAGTTAATGAATTTTTCTTCTGCGATACTCGTCTTTCTTTATCATCTTCTTTAGATTACACTCTGAATTCTAATCTTTTCCACTCATGGGAATTGCAAATAAACTTACTCAATTAAACCTTACTCCTTACCTTGATTAGTTGTAACAGATGTAATAACTCAATGAAATACGAATGTATATTCTTAGTTTTATAACTGGTTGATATGTCATACTTGTTCATTATTGCTTATTGCTTTAAATAATAGTGTTAACGTTTGGAGCCCTTAACCAACAATTTTTAAGAAAAGCTGCAAAAATTAAGTTTTAAAATAGTTTTAAATATATAATTATAGACGGCATAGTTATGAATTTAAAGTAAAAACTATTAGATTCTCATTGTTTGAACAAGCTCATGAATTTAAATATTTGCTACATATACTTACCTTGTTTCATCAATGTGTAAAACTTCATATGTGTGCAATAGTTATACTTACAGTAGTTCACATAATGAGTATAGTTTGAATAAGAAGAGGTAAATATCAATCATTAAAGGTTGTTATTTTATCTTTCAAAGAATAGCATCGGTAAATGCATTACTCTTTAATCCTGTTATACTAGTATCGATATATTATAGCCTATAAAAAATGCTATACTAATCCTACAAAACCGTTAACGTGCGATAACCATCCAAGTGAAGTAAGAGTGTATTCTCTTATTGTGATGAGTGTTGATTTACGTGAAGCGGCATATTGTCCTTTTACTCTTTACATGAGCTGTAATAAAGATATTCTGCTTTTACTTTTGTAACAACAAAATACAATTCCAGTACATTTCTATTTAAAAAATAAAACGTATTTATTTTATGAAATAAAGCTCTTATTCGGTATATTGATGCCGTTTCGTTTTTAAAGCTTCCTATTATTGTAAGTTGGATAACCAGACGGCAAGATACAAAAAGTTGTTTTGAGACTTCCAATTACAAGTATTTTATTTATTTCGTAAAATTATTCCAAATACAATTTATAAAATAAAAATTGATAATTTATGTATGTAGGCTACTTGGAATTGTTTTAAATTGTGTCTCTTAACGCAGCTTGAATGATCGGAATGGTTTTCTACCATAAACAATGAATATATTGCTATTATATTTCAAACACAATATATAAAACAAGCAATATAAAGTTTAAATACAAAATCTAAAACGTAATTAATGAAATTAACCTTAGCAGTTTTATTAAATGACTAATCATCCATCAATTTAAAGTTATTTTATATAAATATAATAAGTGTGTACTTGGTATTAACACATACGGGGTATCTTTTTAAATGCCGTATTTGTTGAATAAAAAGTATCCTTAACTCATGAAGTTCCTAGGACACTTTTCAAAGTTTGACAGGCGTTGAAAGTATTGGAATAGTATTCAAAGGTTAATTGCAACTGGGCCTGCACGTTTCTATGTGCGATCCTTTAAGGAAGCGTCTAGTGCACTTAAACTACAGTACAAGGTATAAGAATTATAAAACGAATGCACAACAAACACAATGAAAAGAGAGTCCATAATGAATAGTTTAGTCCACTAATTTTTTTCATTACATTAGTCCAAGATGTGTTTCATTTATGATTCAATATAATTTTCTGGTTTCTTAATAAACATAATATTAAAAAAAGATACAGCAGCGAAGCCGCAGGTCATATGTCAGCCAAGAATGCAACTTAAAAATTTTACAAAATTTACTTCAAGAGTACCAATAGATTGAAGGATTTATATTAATTTAATGAACATTATTTATTAACGGTTAGGTAATATTTTATCCATTAAGAGGTCCATTATCGTTTTTATGGACAGTATTTGGATCTTGACTTTAATTTTTTCCTACACAAATTTGATCGGTATTCGATAAGGAGTACACAAATTTTTACTTATTCTGTTAAAAATTGGTGGTATATTAGGTACTTTAAAATTGATACCGTTCTGTGAAAACGTCTGTATTTGTCTTAGCGGTTTATTAGTTGGCCGCTTTAAAAGCCGTGATTCTATTTCTGCGTGCTAACAAAGGCTGCGGTTTGATAATTATATTTAGAAAAAACTTAATTACTAAAACATGTTTTTGTTACAGGTAGGGTAACTGACACGAAACATGGCTACAGCAAAGAAAAAATGTCGACAATATCGTGTCGATTATTTGAAATATGGATTTGTTCCATCAGAGGCAGACAAACAATTACCCATGTGGCTATTATGCAACAAAGTTTTGAGCAATGGCTCTATGAAACCATCAAAGCTCGAAGATCATCTAAAAAGGTGTCATACTGATAAAATAGGTAAAGATTTAAGATATTTTCAAACATTGAAGGAAAAATATGAAAAGAGACCCATCATGCACATTACGTTCGCTTCAACATCACAAAGTAACGATGATGGCTTATTGCAAAATCTGGAAACCCACACACTATCGGAGAACAATTAATTTTACCCGCTGTTGAAGAGGCTTTAAAGAACTGTTTTGCACAAATCTCCATTTAACATACTAAAAAGAATTCCATAATGTAACAATACTGTTAAAAGACGGATTGACGAAATGAGCTCTGATATCGAAAATATTTTGTGCGATCATCTGCTAAAAACTCATTTTTGTATAAAACTGGACGAGTCAACGTTACCCGGTAATGAAACTTTATTATTGGCATATGTCCGATTTATTATGGAGGAATAAATTCACGAAGAATTGCTATTTTCCAAAACTTTGGAGACTGACACTAAAATCTTATCAATATTTAATGTTATGAGTTATTTTTTTACGGAAAATTGATTCTATTTACAAACATTATTTCAGTGGCAACAGACGGAGCTCCTGCAATGGTAGGGAGATATCGTGGGTTTATAAGTCATCTCAAAAGAATTATATCAGGACTTACAGCTATTCATTGCGTAATCCACCGACAACATCTTGTGTCTAAACATTTAATTGACAGGTTGAACCGATATCTTCATTTCTTAATAAAAGCTGTCAACAAAATCAGAAGCAATGCATTGAATACGTGTTTATTTGCTCAATTGTGCGATGAAAATGATGAAGACTTCCAACGATTGCTCTTACATACTGAAATACGCTGGTTGTCGAAAGGTGCATGCTTAATGAGATTTTACTCTGTTTTTGATTCCGTTTTAGAGTTCCTAGAAAATATAGATCCAGATTTAAAAGAAAACTTGATCAAATTCAAAGCAGACAGCGTATTTGACAGATTTGTTAAACAAATTTAATGATATCAACTTGCAGTTACAAGGGGACAGCCTGAATTTCATAAAAACAGAGGGGATATTTCGGCTTTTCTTGGGAAATTGAAATGTATGAAGCAAAGCATTAGTCAGCGCGAATTCTCTCAATTTCCAAACTTATCGCAGGTAGAATGTATTGATAAGGATATCCATACCTACAGTCAACATTTAAGTGCCCTGCATGATGACTTCAAAACCAGGTTTCAAGATATGCTGACGATGGATATACCACCATGGATCATAAATCCATTTGAATTTGATGAAACGGAAGTGGCCAATGTTGTACTACAAGAGGGTCTGCTCGAGCTAAGCACCAATGAGGAGCTGAATGTGAAATTAGAAAAGGCTACCAAACATTTTGGCTGCAAGCAGAAATACCCGAAAAATATCCTGGACTGTGGGAAATCGCAACGAAATTTTTAATAGCTTTTTCCTCGTCATACCTTGTCGAAAGAAGTTTTAGTGCCGTTAAAAACCTCTTAACAAAAAAAGGAGCAAGTTAAACATCACAGAGCGGGGGATTTGCGATTATTGCTCTCAAAAATAAAGCCAAACATTGATCGTTTGCTGACAGTTCATCAAATACATCCTTGCCATTAATTAAAATTACGACCTGATCTTATTTTACCTTTTTAATTTTTTCTTGTAATTCTATTCTTTTAATAAATACAGTGTTATAAAATGTACCATTTTTCGTTTTTATTTTACCTATCGGAATATAGGGACAGAACTCAGAAGCAACACAATTTTTATTATTTGGCGACTTTAAGAATGTGGTAGAAATGTAGCAGCAGGGGGTCCACCGAAACCAGTAAATTTTGAAAGTGGTCCACGAGAAAAGTAAGTTTGGGAACTACTGATCTATATTAATTGTAAAATTGAATTTCTTGCAAAGTTTATATGGATGAAAATGTATATATATAGCTTGTAATTTACGTAAGTAGCCAAGCAATGGTATGCAAATGCATTGTTAGCAATAGGTAAAACCGTACCCTATTACAAAATAAACCATAGCGTCATAACTGGTAAATATGTTGAAAAACCAGTATATACAAGAGTAGTGTATACAGTTATATAATGTACATTTACAAAGTTAATATCCTTACAAAAATCAGATTAATTTCTAACCCTTCCCGTAAACTGGATACTCAAAATGATTTAAAAATAGTCCCCAACAAAAATCCGGACATATTTACCACATGTGGCAGAAACGCTACGAGGAAAGCCAAAGTACCTTGCCAAGTGTACTAGTATAGAAAAAAAGTTAATGTGAAATTTTTTTTAGACACTGGAAGTACATTAAGTTTAATCAGTACGAAACTTTATAATCATTTAAGGGAAGCGAACTTAGTTAATAAATTGTTAGAATATAAGGTACAATGTGTTATTGCTGGAAACTAAAAATTAAATGTACTAGGAGAGGTAAATCTTAAAATTAAAATTGACAACTTATCCTGGAAGGTTAATCTAGTAGTTATTAATAACTTATCACAATGTGAAATTTTAGGGGCTTACTTCATTAAATCAACTGGACTGTTGATTGATTTAAAAATCAATGTGTGTAGATTCGATTTTAACTTGAACAAGTCAGTACATTTAATTCAAAACACTAACTCTAATGTGTTAAAAAATAAATCATAATTACAAGATAGGGTTTTCCGAAGCTACACAGCAAGTTTTAGAAATCATTGAAGAGTTTCCTGAAGTTTTTTATGAACTTCTGGGGAAAACTCTTGATTTCGAGTAGAAAAATTAACTAAAGGATGATGCTATAGTCAAACTGCGGCCTAATCCACTTAACCCTCTGGAGATGAAGAGAATGAAGGAAATTATCGGTGAGCTAAAAGAACATGAATGATGTTATCCAGCCAAGGCTAAGTTAGTACTCCATTCCGGCCATTTTGGTGGGAAAGGAACCGGGAAAAGAAAGGTTGGTGATAAATTATAAGGAGTTAAATAATAAGATTAAGGCTGTAAATTTTCCAATTGGGGATCTCCATTCTTTATACCCGCATTTGAGTGGTCACCGCTATTTCAGCCTCATAGACTTATCAAAAGCTTATTAGCAAATTAGATTAGCTGATGGAACCCAATATTTGACAACTTTATCTGTGCTATTCGGTAGTTATAAATTTAAAAGGCTGCCATTTGGACTCCTTGTGGGCAGTGGTGTTTTAACTGCTTATTTAAATTCAGTGCTTGGACATTTAAAATTTAAATGTGTTTTAACATACTTAGATAATATTATAGTATACTCTAAAAGCCTAGATGAAAATTATGCCCACTTAAGGGAAAATATACGTTGTTTGTGGAGCCATAGCCTGACAGCAAATGTTGATAAAGGTAAATTTTGTTATAATAAATTAAATTTTCTGGGACATATTATAAGTGAAAATAATTTTAAAATTAATCCAGAAAGAACAGTAAATATTCAACAGTGTAGAAGACCTAAAAAAGGACCTTGCGCGGTTTATAGGAATGACGTCCTATTTTTCTACATTTATTGAAAACTATGCGGACATAGCGGCTTCTATGAACGCTATGAGGAAGAAATGTGCAGTCTTCCGGTGGACCGAATAGTGTGAAAAATCGTTTGTACAGTTAAAAAATAAGATATCTAACCCCCCTGTGTTAGCTATTCCTGACTTTAATAAAGTGTTCACCCTGCAGTGTAATGCGAATGACAGGGCAATGGGAGATTGCTTATTGCAAGAAAATAACATTAAGAACTTAAAACCTGTAGCTTATTACTCGAGAAAATTTACTGAAAATGAAGAGAAACTTACCACAAGGAGGCTCTGGCAGTGGTGTGCTCAATTATCAAATTCAGGGAATTTGTCGAAGCAAGGAAGTTTAACTTGTACACTGATAACTCCGCACTTACTTTTGGGTCTTGAGCAACCACACAAAACTAGGGAAACTTGGTAGATGGGTGGAAACAACTTTGTCTATTCCTTTCACTGTAAAGAACATTAAGGGGAGTGATAATGTGACTGCAGACTGTTTGTCACGGCTGTTTGATCACACTGATGAGGTTGAAAGAGAGGTCTTGAAAGAACTGTAAAATAATTCTGCTGTAAATGTGTGTACAAATAGTGCAATAAATGTTACTTGTAATGTAAGTAACTTATATCATTTCTTACGCATAGATTTAGAAATGGAGCAGGGTAAGGATGAAATTGTGCAAGAACAGTTGGAAAACAATATTAGTGATGATGAAGGTTGTTGGTAAAAAAAAGAATTTTATTTTATACAAATTCAAGGTTTAAATCCCCTAAAATAGTTCTCCTCGAATCAATGTTTAAGGCAGTCTTTGATTATTATCATAATAGCCCAAGTGGAGGGCATTGTGGAGTTAATAGAACATTAATAGCAGCGGTGTTTTACCATCCTGATCTAAATGAGTTTGCGAAGTCTGATGTTAAACAGTGTTCTATTTGTCTTAGCAGTAAACCTACTAATTGGCGTGACCGTGGTGAACTGCATGTAAACATTTCATCACGTCCACTACAGAAAATCTACATGGATGTGTTTGGACTTCTGCCTAGATCCTCAAGGCAGAATGAATACATACTTCATGGTGGAAAAACTTCACAAAGTACAATTGGGTCGTACCTCTCAAGAAAGTAAATTCAGGTATGGTGTGCAAGCTTTAGAGTGTAATATTTTTTTTAAACTTTGGTTTGCCGGAAGTTATTGTAAGCGTTGAAATTATTAAGCGTAAGTTATTGAAATTCCGACATAAATGGTGACAAATGTAAATTATGACATAGTAAGAGAGAATTTTCTGTTTAATGCTGTGGAGGTGAGATGCGGAACAACACACACTAACACTGATCACATTCCGCGGACGGTGGTTCCAACAGCGAGGGGTCTGGAGCTGCGCGACGGACTCGAAGGACGACACAACTGTTGAGACGCGCACAAGGCAACTGAGGGCGACAGGACATACATAGACGTCGACAGGAGGAGACCGGAAGGAACAAAATACCTTGGACTGGGAATGACTGACCTACTTTAGATAGTAAAATTAGAACTGTGTGTGTGTGTGTTAGGATTCACTAACTCGAGTCATTGACCTTCATTACTTTTTATAGCGGGTCAACCATTATTTTTTTAAACAACTGTTCTGTCTGTTGTAATTTTTAGTTGAAAATTGGTGTGTAACTAAATGATGTACGTCTTAAAAACATTTTAAATATCTAATTGGTGTTAAAAAAAGTTTTTATCAACTACTGGGCCATATTTAGAAGTAAAGGAGATCGTTTGTATCTGAAAATCGGTCTATTGTTTATAATAAGTTGCCTAACCCACTCGAAAGATATCTTAGTATGTTCAAGGTAACTGACGAACTAAAGGTGAATGAACTATTAGAGTTTTTTAAATTGTCCACAAATAAAAAAACGAAACGAAATGTTTCGATTCAGAAATCCTAGACATGTGCGTTTATTATTGCCAAGGTCCCTTCTTGGCCAAAATTTTGGAAGCAATAGGGTATGGCCAACCGTCAGTGTTGTACATGAGAATTTGCTAACAACTTTTGTACCAATTTGTTATCGCGAAAAACTAAAATTTGAGTAAATATATCACCCCCAAAATTTCAATGAAATCCTGAGTGGTTTTGTACTTGATGTCAAGGAACGGGTTAGCCTAATAGCCACATCGCTGTCAGAGAGAGAAGACGTGGATATTATTAAAATGGGTTTAAACCCAGACACCCTAAATAAAACGGTATTCATAGGAAACCCTATTTCATTCAAAGAGTTGGATGAAATATGCATAAGGTGTCAAAATATTGAGTACGCGGATAAGTTGTGGATGGGGCAACAAGGCACCTCAAGCAAGGAAATTAGGCCTATGAGTAATCATGTTCAGTTAGGCAATAATAGTCAATTTGTGTGTTTTAAATGTAAGAAGATAGGACATTACGCCTGAGACTGTAGGACTTGGCATAGTAACGGGTTTAGTTATCAACCTAAATTGCCTGTTGAAAGGCCACCCCGTTTCTCCAATATTCCAAAAAAACTTGTAAAGGCGAAGGAGTATGAGAACACGTCAAGGTGTTTTGGTCTTCCTGTGTCAACCAGAGCGGTAGGATTTTCAACTGTAGATACTTTCAATAATGTGATGTCCGTACCCGCTAACCGGGAAAGAGTATCATCGGTGACGATTCCTCAGATCTATTGAGTGATGTTGGCTGTAATCGAAAAACAGATCCATGAGAACAGACTTGCAGCGACATTAGATGATAGAGAGAGTTGGTATGATCCAGAACCATTAGAGGAATTTAAAACTACAGTGACTAGCTTGAATGTGACATTCCAGCAGATTGGAGCACTGCTGAGGATTATCCCAAGCTTCAAATACGATGATATAAATTTTGTTCCGCTATTCCCACCTGAAGTTCACAGAGCAGGTAGGCTTCTGCCAACGTCTGAGCTGGTGTATTTGACTAACCTGCGGAGTGTTGTGGAGAGCCTGTCTTACAGGCTGACACCTATCGCAGTAAGGCGGAACTTTATATCACGGAATTCAATACCAGGAGCAATACATGTTGATTTGCTGCTAATGAACGCTGATGAAATCATCCCACAGAACTATCGCGCTAAACAGCTAGGAACTGATTTGTATGGAGTAAAACGATGGATTGAGGCTGCAACTGATTAAAACGGCGCAAGAGATAAGTGGTTTACATCATTTAAGTGGGGTGAACTGGACGACAGAAACGAAAGCGTGTTAGTGTCGAATGAAGCAGAGTGGCGCAGTCAATATAACGACTTGGATTGTAGATATTAATATTCCAGATAATTAAGGTTTAGTTTATCAATGAGACATCCAAATGATATATATATATATATATATATATATATATATATATATATATATATTATTGGTAAGCTCCGAGTGAATATTCAGTAGCCTACAATTTATTACTAAATTGTTAACTATTAAATATTATCTCGTTTGTCTAAAATAAAAACCGCAGTTCTAAATAAAAATAATGGTTTTTTTTAACTGGCCAATTAAAAAGTTCAATGCTTCAGAATTTTCAACACTCTATTTTCCACAAAGAATTGACCAACCGTTTAGTAATTTTAAATGGTCCTTTGGCAATAAATATAAACTAAGAATCAGAGCTCTCTCCTGAAATAAAAAAAATGTTTCAATAAAAATCAAATACCACATGGAAATAACTAAAATAACAATTTTCACTTCTACGTTTACTCAAAATTCAAAAATAAAAAATAAAACTTCCACTAGTTGTACTTTAAATTTCAAGTCTTTGCATTTCAGGTACAACTCTCTCAAACTATTATTATAGTTCAATTAATTTCCAATTAATAATCTACAATACAACAATTAAATATTAATAAATTACTAAATTTCCCAAATTCAATCAAAGTTATTAACAAAGTTCAATTTTAATTCACTTTTCTTGCAAGTTTGAACCAAATGTAACTTGTTTGATTCTACTGTGCTCTATTGTTCATCAAGAATCAGTTATGCAGATTTCTCTGTAGTTTCTATAAATTTAATTTTTCATATAAAAAAGTAATTTTTCAACAAAATTAATTTATTTTTAGATCTGGAAGACTATTTCAATATAACGTACAATAAATTTGGTGCCTACCTCAAAATCCCTCAATATGCATTAATTTTTTCACAATATAAAGCAAATTATTTCCAAAACTTGGAAAAATTGTTTTAGTATCAGGGATTTGTACAAATTAACCCATCATTGAAAAAAATTGGCACTTATATTATTGCATTTGAAAGATTTATGTCACCTTTGTTATTAATTTACTGCTTTCTATAAATTGATTATATTTATATTCTTGAAAGAACATAGTAAGTATGCTAGGTCTTCTTTCAATAACTGCAACTTGCCAGTTACTTGAAGATAAAACAGGCCGGTTGGCACATCCTTAATCCTGGAGAAGGTCGTGAACAAAATAGGAACCCTCGTAAACTTGAATGTAAGATGGCTTAATCATTAAAATTTTGTTATTAACATTCTAGGAGAAGAGTTCATCAGTCAAGCTGAGAAGTTCCTCCATAAACTTGTTCAGCCTCAGGTAGCCCCTTGATGTCATCTTTGAAAGTAGTTATAATGCCGAGAAGAACAAGAGGCAAAGCATGAACCCAATCGGTCTCAGAGTGGACAATATCTGCAGCGTTAATCGGTGATGTAAATAGTCAATCAAACCATTATAAACAGGATGCCAAGATGTAGTAAAGTTGTCTAAAAATCTAAAGTTCTTCTTAATATTATAAAAAAATTGAGAGGTTAGTTGAGCTTCTCGATTAGATAGGAACGCCGAAACGAGAAATCCAACAATCAAAAAGTTCCTAAATGACAGATTCCGCAGTGATGAATTGTATTGCATAACCTTCGGACCACCAATGTGAAGTGGTCTGTGACAGTTAATCTATGCAGAAATGGAAGTACAGGTGGAAGATCAAATCAATAAGAAGAATGTAAGAAAACCTCTGATTCGTTTTTTTTTTTGACAAATCCAAAGGAGGGTGGGTGCTACGCGAGTTTTTAAATCGTTGGCATTTGTTTTCAAGTACGAGACGCAATTTCAACAATTCCTTCTAAAAAAAGCTAACTAAAAACGGTCGCTGACTAGCTTAAGAGGAGTAATTAGCACGTGGATATTTAAATTTATGGAGACTTCAAAATCAGAACACAAAGAAATTAATTTGTGATGAATGGTCGAGATCACCCATTGATGTATCACAAAGAAAAGACATAGAAAAAGGAAGTACGTGGAACCGAAACTAGATCAATTTTGAACAAAGTACCATCTTGACTGATTATCTTGAGTTCGTCGTCTTTTTCCTTAATATCCAACGAGCTAAGTTGTAAATCAAAAGGCGTAAAAAATAACTTATTTATAGAAAGAGTAACAGCTACCAACATTATCAACAACTTTGACATGTCGAATATCTATAGAATAATTCAAGAGATGACAAGAGAAATTATTTTTTATATGAATTGGTGGAAATGTTTTATCGTTTCTGTTTAAAAGCATAGTATAAAGTTTAAATCAGTGGTAATTCGCGAAGGGATATGCTTATATGAAATGACGTAAGGGTTGAATGGCTGTGTTGATAGCCAGAAGTTCCCGACAATAAGCAGACCCACGAGCTTTCTTTCAAGTTTTTATTTTTGAATTAGAAAGCATCGAGTTTCCAGACACAATAACAAGCTGTTGTAATAACATGCTCCAACAGAGTGATTTGAATCATCTGTGAATAACCGCAGATTTTTTGCGTTTTCATGAGGGTGTATTATTATAAGTGATGTAGACGAAATTATTTAATTTATTTATTTATTTTATTTTACATGCTCCAAAACAGGTAACAACCAAATTACATTGGGGCAGTTTCTCTTATTACAATACAATAAATAATTGTGGGTTAAAGTCCCCCCTCCAACCACATGCAACAAGCCAATAAATTTTAAAAGCAATAATAATTGAAACTATTACTTAATAAAAATTATACCTACACCTTAATTTTAAGGAATACACACGCATATATATATATTCCTTGATGTAAATAAGATACAACTCACTCAAATAATATATAAATACAACAACACATAAATAACAACAATAAGTAAATAACACACAAAAAATAAATGGCCAGAATAAAAAATAACAATAGCAATATATAAACAACAACAATATGTGTGTATCACATGCATTTGGGATTCACAAATAAATAAGATTGTACTTTAGTTAATAATCAACAAACAAGCAACATATTTTAAGTTGTACAAGTGTAATAATATCTATTCTAGAAATTTAACAATTTTATAAATAAATTAATAAATAACAATGTTATACATAATCATTAAGATCTCAGTTTAAGAAGCATTAGACACTTGTTTTTAAAAAGTAGAATCCGTTTCGAAAAATATATCTCCACCTGAAAGCATCATATTAATATGGAGTGTTTGGCGTGCTTGAAAAGCTTTCTCTTAATTCAGGTGTCCATGTGATCGGCTGTGACTCTTGAGCATAGGCTTATTAATTGCATCACGCTATGGGGATTCCAAATTTTGGAGGCACGAGGTGTGAATTTGCGATAAAATTGAACATTCCAAGAAAACAAGCGAATTTCATGGCTGCTGAAAGTTTGTAACTAAAAAAGTAACCCTCTGGTAACGGGCAATTTGATGCACGTTTGATGGATCATTCCGTTCTTTGAAAGACGTTTGTAAACGATTCTGAGAAAATACTGCTTATGCTCTTTTTTAGGATTCTATAAAACGAGAATGTTTTCCCGTAAAAAAAACAAAATCTAACCCATGTAGAAATGTTTTTATATATCTTTGGAAATGTTTTGATATGGATTTCAAATACCGAACATCATGATCGACAATGCGTAAAGGCCGACCAGTGTTTTAACTATAGCAGTTTTATAAATATCTTCACTTGGCAACAGGAATTTATTAAGAGGCTTCAACTAAATAGATTTTCGGGAAATATTTTACAGCCATAAATAAAATAAAAAACAACTTGAATATGTCAAAGTGGATAGCAATCCTGAATACATCGTTCAAAATCGGAGGCTTGGGGGATGAATTTGTGATGAAAAATTAACATTCCAATAAAATAATGGCAAACTTTTTGAGCTGTTTTTTGGTCATGTCAATCTTTAATTACCCTGACACGTCCAACTGGGGTGATTGTATACATTCAGCCAGAACTGTGTAACCGAAAAAGGTAGACTCTGGGTACTCTAAAGGCTCATTTTTTTCACGTTGGAATACCATCCCGTAGTGTGAGAAATGTTCCAAAAGTTATCCTAATATAACGTCCCAAATAAATTGAAGCAAAAGTTCTAACCTATGTAGAACTTCATCAATAATTTTTTTTTTTATTAACCGGCATTTTGAAGATCGATCGTCCACAACTGGAATTATAAAGGCTTAAAGTTTTAAATCTATAGCAGTGTTGCAAAGATCTTCATCAGCAACAGGTATTTTATAAACTTTCACAAAATAGATTTTGAAAAATATTTTATCACTATCATCAATAAAATAAAATATAACAGTGAATATGGTGAACTGGATAGCAACTGGAACACAAGCTTGAATCACGTTTCCGTGAAAAAGAAGACGTCAATTCACTTATGAAGGATGCGTTGTTTCCAGCTCGCAACATATCACATCGAATTATTTTCTATAAACTTTGGCACTTTTCAGGATTCATGATTCGTTTAATTATTTACTCGTTGTGCAGGAGTCGTACACATGTGATTAATAGTTTCTTTGATTGATTTTTCGTGGTAAACCAGATGGTCGTGTAATATAAGAAAAATAATAGTAGACCAATATTAACAGAGTTATACACAATTTTAGAATGGATTTTGTAGGGAAAATCGGATAAAAGATGATAATGAGTCAAGAAAATCGGAACATATTATAGGCACATCAACATCAGCTATAATAAATCACATCAGAAGTTTACGTCTCAGTCCCAAGTTTAATATTTAAGGTTATCTATTGATATCCTTGCATTTGCGGCACTCATATAATTTAGTTCACAGGAACATTCACGACTAAGACAAAATTATGAACGAAAAACCACAAAAAGAAAATAGTCGTTTGATGCGTTTATAATCTACAATGAACGACGGCTTTATTCAGATTAGTAACAGCCCCAGATATGCCTTACGGATATTTTTAACTTTTCTCCAAATATGAAAGTAGAAACATCACTTTTTTCGTTATGTCCGAATTTTGTATTGATACCAGTAAACCCAATCCAACACGATTCAGCTCTTCGTGTAGGAACTGGACTCTCTTGGCTGTAATTACACTCCGAGTTACGAGATCGAAAACGAAGGCGAGAGCGAAGAAGTTTGAGCTTATTAGTTTGGCTTTTCAAAATTAGCAGTTTCGTCCATCATAATTTTTCGTTAACATTTATCACATTGCATGGCATTTACATAGGTCGATTCTGTGTTGGAGGCGACTTCTCTAAGATCAGCCTAGTTTCGCGTTTCCATTTTCAATTGTCAATTCCAACTGTGTTGTGAAGATCGCTCTAACGTTGGACCAGAGCTGGATCTTCCGTAGGAGGTTATCCTGCATGACGATCGCTCCAACAGGAGAAATGGAGATGACGAAGAAATTGCGACGGGTTTGCGTGTCTCCGATCTCTTCACTGATTAATTGGTTGACACATTGTTCTTCAGACGAAGTTAACCGTTCTTGACTTCGTAAATTATGGACAGTCGGTCTGGGCAAACCACAGGCTCGGTTTGTCTGACCAAAGAGGCGGAAGTTTAACATCAACACGATGTACTACAGGCCGATGATCACTAGCGTTGACAACGTGAACCTGCAACGGCTGCTGCTGCTTTCCATTCGTACCTCGATTCTACTGGTTCAATCTGCCGTCGGAGTTGTTCTGATCTGCTCACCCTTACTCAGCATATTGGTCAGAAGTTAATATTGGTCATCGTAGGTTGAAATACACTTCTCCGGTACGCAAATAATCTTCAGGTGCGTTTATAAATCTTCAAATGCGTAATACAATTAAAAAAAAATGCTTTGCATACATCACTTGGGATACGTCGTTCTCACCAATATAGGAAAAGGTAGTTTTCATTTCTAGTAAAATAAATCAAACTTGCATACACAGGTTATTAAAACGTGTGTTTATATTGAATACAATAATCCAGTCTTCCAAAATATTACCAATGTAAACAAACAGCTGTCTTAATAATAATTATCGATAACATATGGTTATTGCAAGGCATCTAACCATGTAGCAGTATTACCACAACTTCTTATTTGAAACTTTTCTGCATCAGCTGTTACCAAGAAAATATCCAGATAAGAAAATCTAAATTCGTAAAATTATATTTGTAGCTGTAAATATTTGAAAATGTTAAGTACTCAGACAGTACTGCAGTCATACGTCAAATTATATTCTAATATTTACTATGAACTTAAAGACTGTTATATCATTTATCTTTGTTGTCTTTTGATTGAAGTAGGCGTACTTTGTCTGTACATACTTATTTTTAATTAAATATAGCATAAGCATAATCCAACTTCTTTACGTTCAATTTAAATACACATTTTTAAGTATTTTGGAACTGAAAGCGCAAAAAAGGAGCAGGTTTTTGTGTTTTGTTTACAGACTAACTAATCACAACTGATTATTGATCTTTCTTTACGTGTGGAGATAATACGCATTTTATGTTTAGGTCGTGCCTAAGTAAATCAAGAGGATCTAACGCAATATTTTTTGAATGAGGTTGCTATCAACGTAAGAACAATAATATTTTTAGTAGCATCGGTGATATCAACAAATGAGTAAGTAACCATTCCCAGCGTTGTTATGTCAAATTCTCACAGTATATTGCCAATTTTTGTAATAGATGTTTTTTCAAAAGCAAAGTCATCCAGATTGTATATTGAGGTTTAAAAGATTATTAAAATGTTATGCTTCCCAATGTAACTGAAAAAGCCCTTTAATACTAGTATAAAATTAAGATTGCACCGAATTCACGAACAATGCGCTCAAATTTGGTTATAATCTTTACTTACATCACTATGGAAAGTAGTTTTTATCATTAAAAGTCTATGTTAAAATAAAAATTTCCTGTTAAAACATTGGTTCGTTAGAAGGTATACCCTTGATGAAGTATATATGATGTGTAGACTAATTACATTAAATCTTTAAACATTGCTTACAGGAATAAGTATATTTAATATTTACGGCCTTTTTCCACAACAACATTTCCTTATTAGTAATCTAGAAATCTGCACTTAAATCACGTTTATGTTTATGTCAGCGTTTCAAACCTAGAATACTTTAGCTGATAATTCAGTTCAGTTTAATGTACACTCAATTGAATTGCAATGCACTCCGTTAGTTTTAACAGTTAATATTGATTCCTTTGCATTTATCATGTATGTTTAGCATTAGGCTTTATAGATCTTCATACCTAAAGAAGAGTATGGATTCCAACGTTTAAACGAAGTAATGTAAGTGTTATCTGTCCACATCTCGCACTGTTACTGGACAGGCCAGCAACTCATTCCGTGGTTAAATTGAAAAAATACTATTTAATTCTAAATATATAAGGTTATAAGTAACGTTCTATAAAGGCTGTCCAGTATTATAGAATTGAAATATACTTATGTAACATTGTTTAAACAAGGTAATCATGCGTCACACCAAGCGTTACGCATAGGCTTTAATGATATTGCATAAAAACCTTTTAATACTTCTGTTCCTTTCTTTCTTGAGATGTACATAAAGACAGATACCAGAAAAATTGTATGAGACAAATCTTATTTTAAATATCTTGTTGTGTTTGGCTAGATGTTTTACTTTATCACATTATGATGTCAATTGATAGCATAAGCTTGTTTATTGTGTTGTTTGTTTTTGGTTTTCTCGTTAAAAACTTAGTTATCCTTTAAAACCTTGTAACTTATAGGTAAAACACCCTATTATCAAATGCCAGTCAACACAGCTATGAAGCGTGATGCCAAATTTCTACTCTATTTGTCATTGTATTCTTGACACATCGCATGAAGTGGGGGAAGTCTAACAGACAAACAGAATTAAAATTTTTGCCATCCATGAAAGTGTTTTCATTAACGCTCAGCCATCAAAACTAAAGAAAGTATCTACATTCATCCATCAGATTCTTACAGTATGATACAAGAAAGCTTCTAAAGGAAGAAATGTTAGCAACCTAATTATATCTTGTCTCTTTATAGCCCACCTTAAAATATACTAAGTATTGAGTCCAACATATGCCAAAATGTCAGTTTTACTGGTCGGTATGCTAGGTTACCTCACATACCTGTAAAAACGTTATTTAGTTAAAATGGCTTTATTTAAAGCATCGCTAATTTACTCTGTTTATTTTAAGGACAACTCTTATCTTGTTGAATAACTTACGGATGTAAAATAAACAAGCTTTTTTATCTGTTGTTAAAATAATTGTTTACATGACTGGCAATACGAACTAGCTAGAGCAACCACAGAAAACTGTAACCTGTAATTCACGATATTTATGGTTGCACTATGATTCTAGATTATGGGATTCTAAACAACTTTCATGTGATGATGATTATAGGATTCTAAAGAACTTTCATGCGCTGCTTGCCAGTTTTACACCGGTATGAGCAGTACATAAATTGATGTGTCGACAGTAATTAACCTGTTGCTACACAACAAACGTGCGATGAAGTCGCGAAGTTGATTACGCTCATGGACCAGGGCACTGTTGTGGCGTACGTTATTGGTCTGCGTTAATGTCACCGAATGTTTTAGAAAATAATAGGGGAAAAATCACATAGTATAGTATGAAGAATTATTTTAATTCAAATTCTTTAGTTAATATTTTAACATCAACTGATGCATTTAATTAAATTATATAAAAAAATAGTTATAAAATTTTTATTATTTGCAAGGAATGATTCCAAAGAAACCCAAATACCTAGCATATATAATAACCGAAAATTACAACCTATTGACTACTTTTATCTAAAATTAATCTTATAATATGATTGATTTTATCCTTTTATAAGCAACAGGAAATGTAAAGGTACTCAAACACTGAGATCTGTTTTATTAACAAGGGTACTTTCGAAATAAACATCATCAATTCGAAACCTAAATAACTTTTATGAGGAATAAAATCTTTTACAGCGAATTAAATCGGGAGAAAATCCAAATGTCATAATCAATTAAAAAAAACAGCTAATAATTGTTGTACTTATTTTAATGGCTACACATTGGTAGCCATTTTGCACTAACGGGACCCTATATATTAACAGTAGTTGAATCTCTGCTATAAACGACACGTATGTGTCCCTTAAAAGTAGTGGAGTGATAAGATTTCAAACTGTCTTCCAAGGTAAATTATATCTTTCCGTTTGAGACATAAATCAGAAATTTGACTAAAATTGTACATTTGTGAATAAAATTTGTTTTAAGATACTTAAAAAAAACTGTGTAGTAGGTGTTCATAGTCGAGTAACAGAAAAGATATTTTTATACATCAATAAAAATAAATTTAACTTTAGGTTTAAAATATCCCTTACGGGAATATTTTAACTGCCCTACTTGTGCATAGAATACTAAAGTTAGTTTATAAAATCATTATTTCTTAGCTTTCGGTGCCTTTTCACGGAAATTACTTTATTCAGGTATACCATGCTATTTTACATGGACTCTAACAATAAATGGATGTCGTTTATTATAAATAATATTATTATTATGCCTCGCAAGCAAGGAACACCGGTTGATGCTTATCCCGGCTTAGACAAATCAAACGCCTAGGTACGATTATTTATTTACAGTCAATCCACGGGAGTCGGAGTACTTTTTATTTTCGACTGTTGTTAGTTAGTGTCACCGTCCCATTGACATTTCAAGATATGTTTAAAGTGAATGGACCACTGTATCCAAGGTACAAAGTTGCATACCTTGCACTCGGCTTGCTGGAAGACGACAACCAGTGGAAGTTTATGCTTGCTGAAGCAGCATTCAAAACAAATTCGTCTACTATTTGTTATAGTGTTCACAACATGTTTCAAGGCTCGACCAGAGATATTGTGGGTTAATCAAAAAGATTCAATGAGTGAATCTTTGCATCAAATTCAGCGTCGCTATGTTCAGTGAAGCATTTATTGCTAATGAGGATCATAGCATTATTATGGGCAACTTATCATTCTGTCATTTAGGTTTGCCTTTGTCAAATTGAAATATATGATTTACTGAACACTGATATGAATCGTGAATTCCAAATCAAAACTGTAGTAGTAGCAGCGATTGTTAGTCGCAAAAAGAACCATTTACGACCACATTATGCACGCACTTTCGACAGAAAAAAGTGGATTCTTTATTTTGAACGCACCAGATGGAATTGGCCAAACATTCCTTATTTAGCTAATTTTACTGAAATACGGTAGTGCAGTGTGCAACATATAAAAACATTCGTCCATGGCCACAGTGTGGAAACAATGTAAAATTATAGTCTGTGAAGAATCCATAATGGCACACAAGCACGCACTTGAGACGTTGTTCGGGACATTCAAAATAAAAAAAAAATATTTGGCGGTACTCTTTTACCTTTTCAGGTGATTTTAGAGAAACACTTCCTGTCATTTCACGTTCAACGTATGCTAATGAAATCCAAGCCTGCTTGAAATTATGGCCACTGTCACGTAATGTTGAAAAAATACAACTAAAATTTAAAAAAGCGTTAAAATGCTTAGAGATCCATCTGTTGAAACATTCTCAAACAACTATTAAACATCGGCGATGGAAAATTTCCTGTAGATGCAACAATATGCATCAAATTACTGAGCAATTTCTGCATTGTCTTTAATTTGAAAAATTCACACATAGTCCCGAAATCTTCCCGATGTACACACGATGCAATAATCATGAGTGGCTGTAAAAACAATTTAGCAAAAAAAACATTTAGCGTCAACGAATTGAATATCAACATACAAAATATGTTTCCTGGGGACTTCGATCGATACAGTTTGTGATGACACCTAAGCTGGTAATTATCCGTTGAGTTTTAAAACTCATTAGATTTACCAGGCATGCTACTGTATAATTTACAGTTAAAGGTTGGATCTCCGACTATTTTGCTTCGTAATTTGAACCCAATACGGTTGTGCAACTGCATGCGATTATTTATTAATAAAAAAACACTATCGAAGCTGTTATTTTAAATGGCACATTCAAAGGTGAAGATATATTTCTATCACATACCTCTTTTGTACTCACAGATGTGTCAATTGACTTTAAAAAGTTTTCAGTTTAAAATTAGATGGGCATTTGCAATGGGCAATGAACAAACCTCAATGTTAAAAGTTATCTGTTTGTGGTTTAGATTTGAGCTTACAATACTTTCCATACGGTCAACTCTACGTGGCATGCTCTAGAATGGGCAAACAATACAGCTTGTTTGTGTTAGCTAAAATTGGGTTTACAAAAAATATATTATACACTCCATTGCGTAAAGGAATTGATGTTGTAATTATTAAAATTATCTCCGCATAGTACCGAAGTGACAATTTAACTCTCCCAGATCTGCAATGTACTAAGATAGACCTTAGTAAAACCTAAAATTTACTGAAAAATTAAATTAAAAGACAAAAGCTAAAACTAAAGTGCACTATATTTTGTAAATACATATGAAGAAGCAACAATCATTAAATTTCTATTATTTCTATAGGAACGAATAAATTTCATACACTATACCTAGCATAAAAATATTTTTTTATGTTTCCATGGAGATATTCCATTACTTTGAGTTATTCTTTCACATTAGAAAGACGTCTCTAACTTGGTCTGCGCAGGACTGCATTTCACATAAAATAATACCTGAAAACACCCGCACCCGCCAATATGATCGTATTCCTGTTAGGGCTGACATCTTTTATCATCCGCGAACACAGACGGAGCAGACGGCGCAGCGTAGAAATACACACGCAACTCGGCCCGGGCCTGACGAGCGTGGTAGACCACCAGACTCAGGTCGACGCAGCGACCATCAGATCGGAACTTGAACTTGACGAAATAACTACAACCGACAAAGAGACACAAACATATGGAGTCTGGTGGGCCCCAGTACTTGAAAGAATCTACCCGCTCGTTGGCGGAAGAGTGCTGAGCGCTAGGGACACCACCCCTAAATTCCAGTACGCAGGGCGAGATTCGGAAACAGAGGTTCGGCTCCGGCCTATTGATTTGGAAGGTCAAATTTCAGTCGAAATTGTGAGCCGCGGTGTCGGGACTCATCGTTGTCGCCGAACACAGTACCGGGCTTCCGATATTGATATGAGCGTAATTCGCGATGAAATTCGTAGGGGTGGCGTTGAGTACGACGCCTTCATGACTCCGGATGGGTGGATCCAGGGTTACCGCTGGTTATCTCATTCGGAACATGACGGCGAGGACGGTACTGACTGAAATTGAGCCGGTATCGTCACTACATACAGACGTACATGACGTAACATGCGGCTAGACACACACAAACACTCACTATACTTACTAGTAATACACCGGCCCACAGAAAATATACATATTCTACATCTAGGTACATACATTAGTTCTCCCCCCTCCCCACTACGATCACGAAAAATGACAAACATCAAAAAATGCCTCACCAGGTAAGTCGTATTTTATACTACTTAAACATTTCAAGTGTTAAAAGTTAATCATACAGAATACTCATGTTTGTTAAGTATAAATTTAACTGCAGTTTGTGCATGTCTAATTTCTATTTGAGTAAAACATGAATAATCAACTAATAACTAAGTAAATACCTTTTTACCACTTTACTTTAGAGACGTGTTTGGAAACTAAGCCGTCTTTAGTGAGCATTTTAATAACCTCTAAAACTATTAAATAAACAAATAAGTAAATATACACATGTGGAAAATTTGTAACAGATGTTACATTATATTAATACAGTCTGTAACTTCACATCTGTTTAAATTGTTTATTTTTATATTTAATTATTTATTTAAGAGGTTATTCAAACGTGCATTGAATGCCAAAACACGAGACTGTAGTATACAATATTTTCGAAAGTATTTTAGTTTCCTATTATTCAAATTAATTTTAAAGATAACGCTATATTTTGGAGTTATTATAATATTAAATAATGGGGTTAACAATATGTTTCTTTGATAACGAATAACAAAACGTTTTATTTCATGTATTTCATAAAGTTTAAAATAATAATACAAGTGCATTTCCTCTATAGAATCAAGTAAGCATTTGGAGGCCTTGACTGAGTCAAGATTGTTTGAAGAAAGATATTTGGTGAGTAACATACACGTTCTTTACTTTCTCGCAACAGTAAACCGTTTTTATATTAGATTTTATTTACCGGAATTTTAACGTACATTTAGCAGGTAGCCGTTTATAAAACATATATTTTATTAGGAGTTGGTAATATTTAACTCTAGGCCAACAATGCTAATTTTGTATAAAATGTACTTGAAAGTTGAAGTATATAGTCAGTGTTTTAATAATTTTGTTAAAGTAGTTGTTTTATTGCTTTTAAAATCTATACACTTTTGTATATTAATTACCTCGTAATTAGGGTAATTTCTATGTTTCATTTTTTTTATATCTTAATATTGTAATATGTAAATTTTATAACTTCGGAATTAAATTTGGAATGTTAACCTCCATATTGTCTTCTGAAAATATCAAAACGTTTAATTTTTTGTTTACATAAAAATAAAAAGATATACATTTTTTCTGATCTCTGTTCGCCACGAAATATCCTTCTTCGTTTGTAAGACTATATATGTTAAGTTACTTAGTTGGATATTTAAAACACCGGCTTCCAATCCTGATATGATTTAATAAAATTAAAACACCAACCTTTCTGTTCTGTGGTGTATTTGCAATGTATTATTAAATAGATACAACCTTACAGCTAACTTTTAACATTAATTTAAAATTAAACTTTAGTTCTTAGCGATAAAGTTATATTTAAGCCTCGTAAATTGTAAATTTAATCTTCGTTACTGGCACTAAGAGTAATTTTTAATCATCTTTATGTAAACCTCATCTTAATACTCGTTTTGTTTTTATGCTAACCCCACATAGTAATTTTCTAAAGGTTTATCAATCTTAACTCTCAAAATGATGTTTGTATTATACACCTTGAAGCCTATGCCAGTTCAAGCCTACTTCTGTGTTAAAACATATTTAAGTTTATTGTTTACGACATCGGTTTTATCCTATTCCTAACAAGATATGCGAAAAACCTAACCTAGGAAAAACTAAAAAATATACTAGAAAAAATATGAATCCTGGAAATTATCAACACTACCAACTCCTTTCAGTTCGTTCGGCTCCTACACGTGTGACATGCTTTGAAGTTAGCTCCTACACGTGTGACATGCTTGGAGTTAGCTCCTACACGTGTGACATGCTTGGAGTAAGCCCCTACGTGTGTGAGATGGTTGCAATTTGTGTTATTCCATTACGCGCCTCGTTTACGTCATTCTGATTGTGATGTCTTTTAGAAGTGTGTTCATATGGGTCATATGATTACCTCGGAGATGTGTATTACTACAGGGTTTGAAGTCATAACTTATCATGAACCACGCTTTGTGACGTATAAAATCTCCTTAAAATAATCATAAACAACATCAAATTTAAACACAAAAACCATTCACAAACAGGCTTTCAGTAGAACGAATCGCGCACTATGTATAGAGTTTATACGGTTACCTTCGACATTTTCGCAAAATTCTAGTGGCATAATATTATTTATTTATTTTAAAAAAAAATTGTATTATATTTTAATTATTTGTCGATAACTTTGTGCGCTTTCTTCTGTTAGCATACATTAAGAATAAAGCTGCATATATATGAAGGGACTAATACCTAACAAGAAGTGACTCTATATAGTACTTATGTTATTTTGTAAAACAAAATGTTGACAATTTGGCAAAGGATCTTGAACTTTTTTTTAATTCCGTATACTGGACTGTACTGATATTTTATGTTATGTTAGAGTCTCCGTACTGATGTTTCATGTTATATCTGTTATCTCTGTGGGATCAGCACTTTCAACTCTTACAAAGTAAAATTTCTCATACAATGTCATAGAAGCAATGGCTGCAATTCTATATTGAATGTCTGATCCATGAAGTATATTCAACATGCACTCTTAACTGTCATGCACAATTGTTAAGGAAACACATATTCTTACCTCGTATTACTTAATTTAACTTTTATTCGTATTACTTCATGAAATTAACTTCGTACTCAGGTTACTAATTTGTACATGTTTGAGATAATAGCCTCATAAAATGAGGCAATTTTCTAGATGGATAATATTTAAAGCATCAAGAAACAACGGTAAATACTGCAAATTTTAATGTAATAGATTGTTAATATCCTTTATTATTTCTCGTTGCTTTAGACTGGACCCTAATGTGTCTCAAGTCACACAATACAATACGTTAACGGACAACCCTAAACCTCACCAAGTAAAATATTTCTTTTCATCCCTTTGGTAAATCATGGTAATATATAGAAAAACACATATCGGAAACATATTCCATCTCAAAGCTTCTTGACATGTAAAAGACCTCACAAAAGAATCTTGATACAAGAAGAAGCTTTTCCCAAGCGAGTGTCAGTGGAATAAGCTATGTTCATTTAAAAGTCGTTTTACTCCTCTTTCCTACCTTACTACTCCAGAATAAATTTCATTAGTATGAAAAATGTTATGTTTCCTGGCATCTGTGAATTCAGGCCATTGAAAAAAATATATCAGCAAGGCTTTGTCATGTAGCTCTATGTCATGTTTTAAATAAAATCCCAAGAGAAGCGTCATTTGGATTCTGACATCACCTAGCAAACCACCCTCAACAACTCTGAGGTAACTAGTGGTGATTTGAAAAATTCCATTATCGACACTCTGTTATGTCTCATTGTTCCAATAGAAATGTTAATCCCATCAAAGAAATTACTCGTATTTGAATCTTTAATATAAATAAAAAATATATTCCCTCGTATTATTGAAGTAAGCTATTGTGATTGGAAGAAAATTACGTCTCCTATATACTACTATATTGGTAACGTACATATAACCATCATGACAAAACATTGATATCACGCAGCGTAAAATCCTGTTTACTATAGTAAATATATAAATATAAATGATACTTGCTGCTGCATGGTTGAACCTACCTAGAAAACTTTAATATTCTGTTAGACACAATTCCTTTAAAGTAGAATCAGGGGACTTAATAATTGATGTATGTTATGGAAGTTAGCGTTTGTTGGTTTGAATCACATCTGAACTACTTTTAACTACCTCAAATTTTATATAAAATTATAAATATCTCTTAATTATTAAAAATTCCTGAAGATTTTCCTAAATTTTAAACTTTATATTTGGTTAATGTCATTCCCTTAATTAAAACCAATATTTAAACAATTTAACTCACTAATCGGCTGTTAATATTCTTTAATTCGAAATTGTAGATAAAGAGAGTGAGATTAATATTTCATTATACATCAGTATGACATTTTAGATTATCATACATTTGAATACGTTCATTTATGTCCAGTGAACTAATATTATAACTTGTGAAGTCAATACTGCAATAATATTGAGAATGTTTGGTGAATATATTTTAAAATACTCATAAATTATTATTATATTAGATGATTACTAAAAAATATTTTAAAACTACTACGATAATTTTATATTTTTTAATTGTATACACGTTTTTTTTTTCTTTTTAGAAACGTAGGGTAACAAGCTAATGAATCATTCGTTTTACCCGAAAAACCTAGTAAGTGCTGAAATATTCACTGTAATAGTGTAAATTATTTTGTGTGTCAAATCAGTTCTCCATAATTCATTTATTTTATGTTGAGTAATTGATTGAAAGAAACAAATATTCCAATCCACTATGTTGTTTTTTAGAATCAAAATAACGTTTTCAAACTGATTAGGCAGCTACAAATGTTTTATAAGCTATAAATACTTATGCGTATCAGATAGACACATTTAATAGATATAATAAGCCAAAAAAAT
Organism: Homalodisca vitripennis; assembly: GCF_021130785.1. NCBI lineage: Eukaryota > Metazoa > Arthropoda > Insecta > Hemiptera > Cicadellidae > Homalodisca > Homalodisca vitripennis. The sequence goes on along the minus strand of NW_025781021.1, from coordinate 2,859 downwards.
AGTAGAACTGAGTCACTATGTGCATCTAAATAAGCAGTCCTTGTCTTCTTAACTGATTTTAAGGTAACTCTAATTTACGCGTCTAACGGTCAGTTTCAAGACCGTGATAGATGAAATTAAGTCATTAAACGGATTTTTAAGTTTTATGTACTATACTCTTTTATATCCCATCCTCTCTACTCACATATAAACTATAATAGCTCACTATCAATTACTCTATTAGCGGAAATTGTTATTTCTACTTTATGAATAGACTAGAAGGAGGTATTCACAGGCCGATGATTATATATTTATATTCATATATACTATATATACTTATATGAATATATATTCATATATACTTATATGAATATATATATATATATACTTATACACCGGTTATATACTTATATTCATGTAACCGTTATGAAAACATTAATATAAAGCACCAGAAATTTCTGATTAATATGATAAATATAAAAGTTTAATTGGTAGTTGGTACTCCACATGGACCTACGTGAAAAAATAAATATTCTGCCAGACACTAGTACTTTAAAGTACGATCAAGGGACTTTAGATTATACGGATGTTATTAGACTGAATTAGTGCTTAGTTGGTTGGAATAAAATCACAAATACTTTCAACTACCTGATGTTTTGGATCAAATTATTAATTTATGTTTATTTAAAACAATTTCTGAAGTTTGTTTTATTTTAATTTTATATTTGGTTAGTTAATAACATTCGCTAATATAGTTACACAATTTGTTTAACTAAACTCACTACGCTCCTAATAATCACCGTTAGTTAAAATTAATAAGGGAATAAAATTGATATTCAAATTCAATTATTATGACATTTATGAGTAACATATATTTGAAATCGTCCATTCATGTTCAGTAATCCATCAATCTAAATTGACCTCAATGTATTGAAATTATGCTATCAATAAAAATATTTTAAAATTATAGGTTTGTTTTGTATTGTGTTTATTATGTACATCATTTTTCCATTTTTATAGATGCAGTGAACAAGAAAATGAAGGCAGCAAAACCTGCCCGAAAACCTGGTAAGTTTTGAAACATTCAATGTAAGTGTAATAGTTTAGTGCCAAATTATGTTGTATATTAAATAAGTTTTCCATATTTTGTTTATTTAGGTTTTGAAATTAATTGAAAGAAAATATATCATCATCCACATTTTTGTGTCTTTCGAGATCAAAATAAATGTTTAAAAGTTTGAGATAGTCACAAATGTTTCATAATATATAAAATACTTATACGTATCATTTAGAAACATTTAATAGATAGAGTAGAGTCAACCAAAATATAACGGAACCGAGTCAAAAATTGCGTCTAAATAAAGAGTTCTCTAAATTATATTCCATACATTCATAAGTGATGACTTCAATTAAATTATCACTAAAATATATTAAACTAGTACGTTTGTTTTCTATTGTGTTATTAATGCACATACTTTTTCATTCTCACAGATGGAGGGCAACAAGAGCAAAAAGAAATCCATGTGCATGAAAATCTGGTAAGTTCTGAAACATTCAATTTGATAACAAGGCGTCAAATAATTTTTTATACCAAATCAGCTTTATAATATTTTTTTTTTTATGTTGAGTGATTGCCTGAAAGAAACAAAATCATCACTACCCACTATAATGTTGGTTTCCGTTGAGATCAAAAATAAGGTTTGAAAAGGTTTTGATACAAATGTTTAATAAGCTTTAAATACTTATATGTATCAGTTAGATAGATTAGTCAAGTAACAAAATAATGGAACTGATTGCATCTAAATGAAGAGTTGGTAATCTCGTTGTCCAACTCTATTGTACCTGTAATATACGCGTCTTAAGGTCAGTTTCAAGTAAATTATAGATAAGTACATGTGTATCAGCCGAGGTATAATCGGAGATTTCAGTTTCGAGCCCAAGCCGTACGTGTATTACAGGCTTAGTTAAACGAGATAAGACGGGCTGCATGGAACTGGGCAGAGCTTCGTGCCAAGCTATGGTTGACTGGTTAACTACGGTATAACCCGTTCTCAGCGTCTTGGTCTGGACTTTTATATTACCTGCTGGTACGATACACATGGATGTGGGCAATCAATCCAACTCCTTTCCAGAGAAATAGAGTAGTAATAAGAAATTCATCTACTAAATTAGAAAATAATAGTTCCCATTCTTCTAGATGAGAATATGATGAAAATACGAACAAACTCATGAAATTAAACGGAATGCAAATGATGACATACCAATTCCCCTTTTACTTTTATTCAAACACAAGGACGAAGAAAAACCCTGGAACATTTGAGCCCTTTCCTTGTCAATAAGGCCCTTGTTACCGCAGGCCACCCACCAAAATCAGGCATGAAACACTTCACTTCAATGGATCTATCCTGCTTAAGGCGGCAAACGCGCTAAAGGGTCAAATACTCATGAGAGTGTAGTCGATCCACTTGACAATGCCGATCCTTTTTTGTAGTACCACGAGACATTAAATTTTAGGCAAAATATAATGATGTAGCTAGGTACTAAATTACTTCTATATAAAATAAATATTCAAATTGTTTATTAGCTTTAAACACTTATATGTATCATTTAGACACATTTCATATTTGGACTCAAAAAACGGGATAATACAACTGAGTCAACATTTCCATTGAAATAAACAGTCGTTTTCTCATTAGCAGACTTAATAGCAACAAATTTTAAAATTTAGATTTTTCACACTTATTGATATTCTAAAATCTCTACCCTCATAAAATGTATAAACAGCTCACGGATTGGTTTATTAACACAGGACATTTCAAATATTTCTTATGCATTCTCTGGTTAAAAAGTATATCGCAGCTGATGCCCTCTGAGACCATA
>NW_025781020.1:0-44111 GCF_021130785.1 Homalodisca vitripennis | reverse complement strand
TTTTACTCTCCCATGTACATTACTGGTGATTATGCATACTTGCTGTTAGTGGCCTTCCTTATAAAGATTAAATTTTCATATAGTTTAGTTTTCAAATAGTTTTACCTATACCAATATTATAAACGGGTTCTGAATTATAATTGTAAAAATATTACATGTTAAAAAATTTTACTATTTCACTTTGCTTTGAGTGTTTTGTATAATTTTGTCGGTCCTCTTAAATAAAAAAAATGAAATTTATAATAGATGGAAATTACATTTATATGTTAAAATAAAACAAATTTTATGTGGCATTTACTTTAAATATTCATTCCAGATTTTTTAGAAATGAGATAAATTTTACGAGTGCCTGTACATTTTGAAATTCAATCTAAATATGCTTTTTTTGCTTTATTCCTTTGATTTTTTACTATTATGCTCTCGAAGCACCTTCAAAATATTTAGAAAATTCATTATCTGAAACCCATACAAGGACAAAGAATGTAAAAAAATACCAATATAAATATTTATTTTAAAATTATGGAATGGATTTATAAACCAATCATCAATCTGAAATTATATTATAGGGATATTCACTTATGGTGATTTAACGTTACTGTATTCTGCTACAATTTTTGAACGGCATCCTTAATAATAATAATAAATCGAAATGAGTAAAAATTAAGAATGTTTCTGCTAATTCAGTGTTTATATATAGTTATGAACTAAGGCGTCCTTAAATAATTGTCTGTTTAAATAAGTTATAAGAAAAAATATTCTCAACTTTAATAAATTATGACTACTCCACTTATAGGCCGGGGTGAAACAGTTGCTAAAATTAGTCGTGATCTCGCCTTTTGTGATGAACAGCATTAGTCTCCCCTGGCGCCTCCCTCGCAGCACAGCACGCTTTGTAACCTTCTACAAACACATGTGGATTTACGTTTTCTACACTTTCAGACTTTACTAGTGCAACGTTCTTTAATGCATTTTTTATGAATATTAAATTAAATTTAATAATAAAAATGATGAAAATCGAATGTATCATACTCAATCCTCTTTGTGTTAAAAAAAATCTTATATACGAAGTTACAATCCATTGGGTATTGATTCTTCACATAAATACATGGTTTAACTTATGTCCTTTTTATTTTGTTAGATTATATATACCATTTTTATCAGGAAATTATTTTTATTATATATTAATTTAGGTTAATAAGATGGGACACTCAGCAATATTCATAAATATGCATTTAAGCTGGTTCCGTATTGACAGGATAGATAAGGTCGAGGATAAGGGCCATCTTCTGTTGAGATACCATGATACAAAATAACGAAGCAGTATCTCATTAATGTTACATTGGTAGAAAGGGAACTTAGCTTTATTGCAGTCTTGTTTAGTGGAAAGCGAGCAGGGAAAACAATATCATTTCACGTTCAGGCTTTAAAATGCCTTTTCAGTGCCTTTTCCTTTGCAGTAAAACTAGTACTTTCTACCCACAGTAATCACAGCGTAAATTACTTATAAAGTAAACTTGCACAATACGTGTATGTGCCAGTCGTACTTATAAATGTTGTATACGTGAATTGAGCTGCACATTGTTACATTCCAGCAATTGCTATAGTGCTACACAAATATGTTGCGTTCTACCATTTCACGGAACATGAATTTTTATTGAAGTCACATAATTTCTTACTATAGTATTGCAAGAATGCAAAAACATCCTATATGTTCAAGGCTGTATTAGGTAATAATTTTTCTTTACGATATTATTGAGTCTACAAGAGTTGACACTGTTATATCAGTCTGTGTTTTTTCCTTATCTATAGTGAAATTACTAAAGGAAATCATAATCTCAACTCAAATAAAGACTGTACTTGGAAGCTACTTTCATAAAAATATTTTTATTAACACTTTCAGTAATTTAGTAATAACCGAAATATAGGTCTAAAAAAAAAAAATAAAATTATTGATTTTCTTATATTTCAAAGCTATTAGCATTTGTCTATACGAGTATTAATGCTAGTTAAAAAAGCCTATCAGTTGAAAGGTGTGGAAAAAGATTTCTCTCTGTATGCTTGAACGATGTGTAAAAAAATACATTACTAGCTTAATTAGACTATGTACTTCTGAATGAAGCTTCATTTTTAAAAACAAGCAATATTGAATTTTCGGTACATATCACTCCATAGTATTTGTATGACTGTTAGTTAAATTCTTACACTAGTCTTAACTATGACGGGTAAACTATGACGGCAATGAGAAAATTTAAGAACAAACAAAATTTTTAATCAAACTGTATATAATAATATGTGATTGACCATGCTACATAGTAACATATGTTGTTATAGGGCTAAAGTTTTCCACGATACCTTAGTGAACGCCAATTCGTGAGATATGGTGTCGAATACTCATACTTTGTGTTTTATTACAGAAATTGGATATCCAAATTTTGTTAGATATAAAGATATTCAGGCAATAAGAAAACATTCAAATAAGTCCTACTTTTCATTTCCTATAAGAGATAAATATATCGCTGTTAGTGCACTGCACTAATGGTGTAACCTCAGAGACATCAGATATACCCGTCTACTGAATGCAAATGTGAGTCATATGACATAAGTTCGTTACTGCAAAACTTGTCAATGCAGAATATGAAATAGAATTATAAACTGTGAACTACAAATTAATTTACATTTGACCATTTAAAAAACCTACCACTATAAGAATCCTTTTAAATTTATTAATCCACATCATTCTCCAACTGATATTGACCAACCGAAATGAATTGCAAAAATTACCTAATAACAAAACCAAAATATCTAAACTCAAATAAATTATAACGTTTGTGTGTAATGTCAAAACGGCTAGTGGTTTAATCCCTGCAAATTCGAAACTAATCATTAAATATTTTAGTTTATTTTCGCATTCCGTGCTGTTTCATTATTTAGGCAGATATTTCCAATTGAAGTAAATGAAAGATTACTATACAGTCGAATTTAAAATCAAAGAGAGATTTTAAAATTAGATGGAAAAAAGACATACAAAGTGGGATATCTACATAAAAAATAAACTTGAGGAGAAACGAGAAGATTTAGAATATGTAGACAACCCATAATATGCAGCTCTAAGCAGCGAATAAATACACATCATATAACATTATTAAGTTTTTATTGACTGTCTGAAAATTCTATATATATATTATATATATATAGTATATATTATATATATATTTCTATATTTGAATTTAAATACTGCATGTATTCAAATATCTCAAATAAAAAAAAATAATATGATCCACTTTGTAAATGAAAAATAATTTTAGGGAAATAAAACAGACACTAGTGTTCTAGATAACACCAATTAAATGAGAAAGTTTTCAAGAGAACTACGGAAGTGGAGGAAAAGGTTTTAAAACGTGGTATTATGCCATTCTCAGACTGATGTATTCCAAAGTAATAAAATTACACTACTTAAGACTTAAGGGGAGCACTTCGTAAAAAATCTCAAAAATTACACATTTTTTTTTTTTTTTTTTTATTAAAGTTTGGGAATTTCCCGATAACAATGGTGGTATTAATTTTTATTTAATGATGACTAGAAGTGTCCGAAATATTTTTTTTTAAATAGGCCTGCAAGGCAGTTTCGGGCCTGTAGCAGTCACACTTTTGAATGGTGCTGTTATTAGTACTACTTCGTTGCAGTCATGTTCATGATTTGGTTGGCAGTGGACAGTGTTGTTATGTCAACAACTTACACTAACCAACAAAACATCTGTTTTATAACCATTGCTTATAACCTAGGTAGCATACATGTTTTGGTTACTGACATTTCTGTTTTAGAGAGTGAAAATTACGTAAATGATTATGGTTTTTTTGTGAGATTTAGTGGAGAGTTCTGAGTATTTTTTGTTATAAGTGTAGTGAATTTTATAATGCACGTTCAAAAGCCTGCTTTCAAGAAACGCGTTTTCAAAGGAAATCAACATAACCCTCCAACTAGTCCTAGGCCTAGTTTCTCAGGATCAAGTAACAAATCGAGGTTACCAATACTCCAAATGTGGATAGGCCAAGACCTCAAAGTGCATCTTCTAAGAAGGTCAGTCCTTTTTTGAAACAGTACCAATTGAATGAAAATGATGAGTCTGAAAACTGTTATAGTTTAATATAGGATTGTTGAATGAGGCTCTTAGTAACGTTCAGTGTGTAAAAATTGCCATGGCCAACTTGTTTACAAAGTTAAAACACATTGTAGGCCTAGCATCAAAAATTATAGTCAGCTGTTCTGATTGTGAAAACACTATTACTGTGACAAACTCTGAATTAGTCAGGCCTAACACTAATCAGAATGAAGCAAAGTCCTGATAGGCCTAACACATTTTTATGACCTAAATCTTCGTTTGGTTTATGCTATGCGTAACATAGGCAAAGGTTAGAGTGGCTGCGGAGAAAATTTGCGCTTTTATGAATCTTACACCTCCGCCTTTGAGATATCATGAACATGAGCATTACTTGGGTTCAATTGCTGAGTTAGTGTGTAAGAAGTCAATGCAAAAGTGCTGTTGCAAGAAGCTGTATCGGATAATGATGGTTGCAGAGACCTCGCTATAGCTGCTGATGGTCATGGCAGAAGCGGGGTCACCTTTCACTAAATGGAGTGGTATCAGTGACATCTTTATCAACCGGTAAGGTCCTAGACATCGAGATTTTATCTAAATATTGCAGAGATGCACTAATAGACTAAACAACACGCATGGTGATGGCTGTATCGCAAACTTTTGAAGGTTCTAGTGGAGCCATGGAAGTTGCTGGAGCAGTTCGCAATTTTTTCAGCGCTCGCAGGCATTGTATGAGGCTCGTTACCTTGAATACCTTGGTGATGGAGACAGCAAGGCGTACTCCAGTGTATGCGAAGCCAAGCCCTATGGTGATACTGCCATAACAAAGATAGAATGCATAGGCCATGTCCAGAAACGGATGGGATCGAGATTAAAAAATCTAAAAGCTAAGACTAAAACACTCCCTGGACGGCTCACGACTTGGCGGCAAGAACAAGCTAACAGATTCTGCCATTATTCAGCTCCAAAAATACTACGGATTGGCAATTAGACGCAACACAAACTCCTGTTTGAAGACCATGAAAAAAGCCATTTTGGGCAGAGTTTTTCCATGTGATGTCTTCTAATGAAAGGCCTCAACATGGACTATGTCCAGATGATGAAGAAACCTGGTGTAAGTACCGCAAAGCCGTAAAATCCAATGAAAACTATGATCATGGCAGCCATTTTCACTTGCCTGAAAACCTAATGACATTTATTAAACCTATTTTTCAAGATCTAGCCAATCCAACTCTACTGGCAAATGTACTAAGGGAAAAACTCAAAATCCCAATGAGTCCCTCAACAATGTCATTTGGACCTACATACCTAAAAGAACATTTGTGGAGATTAAAACTTTGAAATTTGGCATATATGAAGCTGTTACAGCTTTTAATGATGGCTCATACATTGGCAAATGCAAAGTATTTCAAGAAATAGGAGTGTCACCAGGGCAGCATTTTATTACAGCAATGAAAAAGCTTGACCGGCGGCGAATTTGGAAGGCAGAGAAAGCTCAAGAAGATATAGAGAAAAAAAATTAGACAGAAGAAAAACTTACTAAAAAGAAGTCTGGAGGATGAATATGAGGAGCAGGAAGGAGATCAGCCAGCCTATGCACCTGGAATGTACTGAAAAAAGGTAATAAAGCAGTATTTTTTCCGTTTTTTGTGTTTTTCCGAAAGTTGCGGTTTTCAATACAAAAGTACATTTTTCTCAAAAAACTTACAAATTGGTAGGAATATGAAATTTTTTTTGTATGTTTGTAGCACTGTTTTACATATGTGGAACCACTAAAAACATCACATTTCACTGAGTTCAATATTTATATACATACATATACACATATTTATATAGGTTTTTGACAAGCGTTAAAACAAAAATATATAACTTTTAGGGTATATGCCAAAAAAAAATTTTTTTTTTTGGTTCCACGTGTTCCCCTAGAAGCCCTCTTTAAATGAAAAAAAGAATTATGAAGATACCTCAAGTAGTTCTTGAGATAAGTGTACCTATGTTTAACATTACGAAGATAGGGCGAAGTGCTCCCCTTAATCCTACATAGAGGACGGAATTTAAATGGTGAATCGCGTTTTCATTCGTATAAGAAAATGGAGGGAAGGAATAGTTTCCCGTCAACTATTCGTTTAGCACATGAAAGTTTAAATATTTTTAACAAATATGCAGATTTTATAGATGCTTACAGCTAAAATGTTAATCCCAAATCTGCATAGAAGTTAGAGTTTTCGTAAGAAACAATAAGAAGTGTCCATCATGTTGGAAAATGATATCCGAATTTTAAAAGTATACGTGTTAACAGTATAACCCGTAATAAAGTAATTTTAATACGCATGAAAATAAGGGAAGGTTCGGACTAAAAGTTTGCTATAAAATAATACTGTATGAGATTCCAATGTTAGCCAACTTGAGCTAATTACCTTGTACGAGGTGAACAGCAATTACTGATTAATTATATATTTAGTATACATTAAGTAATTTCACAGAGCTGTACATATTGTGAAAGGCACCAATTCAAACTTTCTAACCAGAATCCGTTTTTATAGGTATGCAGAGTTAAAACGCCAGTTTCAAAAAAGTCAGAATGCATATAAAAATTGTGGAATATGCAAAATGAGAGTTTAAGATGCTCAGGGAACATACTTGCAATACAAAAAATATCAAATAAATAAAATAAAAGTAATAAAAGAAGTATTTTTTATTAAACATTCCTCACAAACAGAACAATTAATATTTTGTATAGGACTTCAAATCTAAAAATTAAATTTTTTTGAGTGTATATTAATGTCGCTTGCAGCATTAAAAACGGTTTTTTAACCTTTGCAAATAATTTACTATACATCGTAATAATTTGTAAGAATATAATTAAACTCATAACTTTTAGTTTGAGAGTAATATATTCAGTCGCTTTTAAAGTTCTTTGTTTTGATTCTCCAATTAATTTATAAATATAAACTCTTATACGGTATGAAACAGAACTGCATGATAATACTGGTTTAAGGGTTTAAATATTTGGACTATCAAAATATAGTAATGAGCCAATGTGAGTATTTCGGTTCATGAGGCTACTAAAATTATACCTAAGATAACACCAACCACTATCACTACTTTGACGTTTCATAAAAATATAAGTCAAACAAATCTGTATTACAGTATGAAAAATAAAAAGGAGTGTAAAGTAAGTTAACATTAACGATTAACTTGTAGCTGTAAGTTTAATAGCGGTGTAAGTTTTGAAAGCCTTGTCTTGCCTTGGCCAGTGACTAAAAGAAAATCGCTGACATATCTGTAAAAAATCATTGAAGGTGAATTTGTTCCAATGTTTAAAATAATAATGTTCCCTAAAATTGGTTTCTATTCAGGTTTTTTCAATCTATCAGTATTTATTTTAGTGTAAATTACTGATTGGATGCACATAATCAATCACATTAATGATATAACTAAATATTTTGATGCATACGTTTGAAAGCCAAACCTGAAGCATCATTACAAATTTTAAGTAAAAATCAAGTCAAAAGTTGTACAAGCATCTTATTCTCATTCCAACACAGCACTAGACGTAATGAACTCTTAAGGATATAACATAAACTGTCAAAAACATGTAGTGCAATATTAACCACAGATTCACACTATTGATGTCCTGAGGGGTGAAAACTTTAGGTATATAACTAATCTCAATTCAAGTGATCTAGGCCACAATATTGACACTACAATCCATAACACGTACAGTTAAAAATAAAAGTAACGCAAAGAAAACCACCATTAAACATTATTTGCTCCCCCATAATATTAAGTTGCTTCTAGTAAAAGTAATTCATAGCTCAATAAACTGCAGTTTCAATTCCCCAATAAAGTGAAAATATATATATGTGTGTGTGTGTGTGTGTGTGTGTGTGTGTGTGTGTGTGTGTGTTGTGTGTGTGTGTGTGTGTGTGTGTGTGTGTGTGTGTTTAGGTAATGTTATTTCTATAAACCAGGAAACAAAAAATACTGACGATAATCTCAAAAATACTTTGAATTTCCACTACTATTTTTTATCGGATTTAGGACCCATTAGCCACTGTCACGGCTTCACTAGAACCATAAACGTTTCTGTTCTGTTCCTAGAACCAGTTCTGTTCAAAATGAAACTTCTTACAAATGCATTTTGCTTAAAGCCACAACTTCTTCAACTATATAAGCAGATACGTATCGTTGGAAAAAACGTTGACTATCCTGGAAAAAAAAACAATACATACGTGTGATAATTGTATTGCTATTCTTATGATAAATTCCACATAAAACAAAGATATAAGTATTGTACGAGCTAACAAATGCATGAAAGTAAATCCTGGTACTTATCTGTTCTCTCCTACACATATACTTGTATTCTGACAGACAACCATCAGTCATGTGAATCATTTGTAATATGTTGGCTGAAAGCCTTGTTACGAAGCCATTTGTTGAAGGAGCGACTCAGACAGCTGTAAACTGACAGATGTGGTCTGGCTCCTTTATTGCTGTGTCAACTACTACAACCTTTGAATCAACAAAATTTTATTTAATAATTTTTCCTTTACTATAATACAGGAAAAATTATTACATATTTATATAATATACTCATATATTATATATACTAGCAGTTACTCGCACTTCGCACGCAGTTTCGCAGGATTTACATGCGTATGAGCACTTCCGGTTGGAGATAATTGTATTTCCTCCTATGTTAAGTTTTGCCTTGTTGCTTTGATAAAAAAATGTCAAATATTTTATTTATTTGCCATTTGAATTTACTCCTAGCTCAGTGTTTAAATTCCGTAGTTTTTGCGTTGTGTTCAGATCAAGAAAATATATACACCTGTAAACATCTGAGAAGTCTGCTTCTGTCAATAGACAACTAAGATGGGTTTTGTAACGGTCTTTATATACATGTATGTTGTCAAAATTATAATATAGTGGCTGTCCTTTATATCTAATACTCAATATTCGTAAACGTTTAAAGTTAAATTATGTTTTTAATAAAACTTTTAATTCTCTTACATGCATATTTTCTTACTTTGTACTTAACAGCGGTTGCAGAAAAGGTAAAAACTTTTGTTACCATCGAACTTACTCTATTCCTTCTACGTATAAACATAAACAAATTGAATAGAGTGTGATAACTCTAGATACATAACTGATAGATATATGAAACTTTGTAATTAAATTCGTAATCGTGTAATGGAGATCGCAACAGATTTAGGACTTAAAGTTACTTAAGAGAACGCAGTTAATCTAGTCTGAATGCCTGTCCGTCTGACTATCTATGCAAAAAAACTTGATACAAAAATTTTGAAACTTAACACATAGGTCTCTATTATTCCTATTAGGAAGAAATCTACTAATTTTGGCTGTCAAACGGTTAATGGGAAGTCCGTGCATAAATATTTCGGTTTGTACACCAGTCTATGTGATAACCCTATGTAGAAAGGTTCTAGAGATTTAAAACTTAGAATATATGTTCCTCTTTATCCAAATACAATAATTTTTGGGTCGAAAGGTAAAATAAAAGTTGGCCGGTTGTCTCTTTGCCTATGCCATAACTCATTTTAATAAGAAAGCTTATGAATATTTAATTAACCTTAAAAATATATTCTTGCCACACAGTTCTGATGGTAACATACTGTAGTTGTAAAATTGTTTTCAACCATATTAAAACCATAAACCAAACCCTCGTACTTTAAAACGTGTTGTATTAAATTATGTTGGAAAACTTTTTGAACTATACTTATTAGCAGTTTACCAGTAATATTTTAAACCTTTGACAGACTATAGAGGGTTTTATCTCAGATTTGAACTGTACGTCGTAACGAGTAACAATTTAATTTAGGAATAGTCATTCACTTTACTGAGGTATTTTATTAATTGAGGTTTTTTTTCAAACATTTTAGGCAGCTAGTATTTTAAAACGTGCATCTTTTCAAACGCTCTGAAAATTGGATACTCTTATAAAAACGCTAAAATACGACTGCAGAGCCTTTAAAGTTGTTAAAAACTGATACAATATTGATATTGATGTAATTATTTACAAAATTAAATGGCAACCATCTTTCGAAGATAGAAAAGGGGCACTACGATATCTTTGGTGATGTAGTGTAACGCCAGATGTGGGAATATTGCCAGTATATGGAATTAATGCTTTCCCATCCTCGATTCTTAACCTCAAGACTTTCCTAAACTATGGAAACTTTTGTAACTTTAATGATCAGCAGATGTATTTAACGTTACGCGCAACAAGTTTTATAACAAAACGCCTTTGGTGGAATATTAAGGAAGATTTGTTAAGGGATATTTTTAGAATTTGTTTATACTATCAATAATTGTTACTTCATTTATTTATAAATGTTTAAGCTAAAGGGGCAAAGTAAAGCTAAAAAAATTATGTAAAAAATTTATAATAGCACATTTCAGTACTATTAATAATCAATTAATAAATAGGCATGCAGTAGTTTACAATATAATAATAATAATGATAATATAATATGTAATGTAATAAGAATAATAAATATAGCACCAATAAATACACAATCGGTATGGATAAATTATAGTACAAACATGATGCTAAATCAGAAATAATATAGTATAAGGGTTTATTATGAACGTGCATTAATTAATGTTTGTTATTGATAATGTAATTTACACGTTGACGTGGCATGATTATTTAAAATTAAAATAAATAAGCAGTAAAATGGTTAAATTATAGTAGTAATTTATTAATTTAACAATGACAAATTGTTTGAATTACTGTTAGATGTTTTAGGGGTAAGTTTCGGGGCACCAACATCCATTAACCCTAGCAGCAGTCCACTAGCGAGCTGGAAATAAGTAGTCAAGTACAGCCACACTCATGTTATTGTAGAATATTTATTATAAATTATCGACAAAATGCCACTAGTGTGCGTATTAAAACTTTGATCATATACAGTACACGTTTTCTTCATGTACACTTTACTAGTTAGAATAATAAAATATATTTTCCACAATAAATTATTTACACCATAAATATTTCATAATGTTACATAGAACACATGTGTTTGAGACTGTACACACCAGGTACCAGGAACAACACAAAGGATGCGGTGACTCCTGTAGCCGCAATCCTCCTGTCGCCATTTGTTTAGCTCATGTCTACTTCCTCTCTTGATCACCCCGTTTAATTAAGATACGATTTATAAATAATTCTTCATTACAGTCATGTTTTCCAAAAATAGTATTTATTTTCTTCCCAGAATTGGAGAAAGTATTCTTCTTAAAAGTTATCAGTTTACTGCTTGTATTAAAATCCTTATATGTTGTGATTTTAAAACCCATCACTATACTGCTTTGATTGTTACTTGTACTGCATATCGTATTATGAGTTACCACAATAGAATTCTCAACTATTCTGATATATGTTAAAGGGTTACTTTTAGAGCGTGTGACTATTCTCTTTATTGCCGCAAAATGTATCAAATAAGTACACTTACAAGCCAGGTTTTTGTGATTTTGCAGAGAAATTTTTTTTTTTTATTAGAAAAATTAACCCGGTAATGTTATTGAAAAAATAATAAAAATCTCTTTATTTAGCTTTTGGCATGAACCATTCCTGTTGCTCAAATTGATACAGTGTTGAGTGTTATATGATTAAAATTTATAATAGACAATACTTACTTAAGACAATTGCAGTAATCCCCTTGGTATTTTTGGTTGATACAATGTTGAAGGTTATATGTATTACGATAAAGTCAATAAAGCAACCCTCTCCCTCGCAGTAATCCCCTTGGATATTTTTCTGTCTCCCTGTTCACACGATAACGGCTTAGTGGATTGAACAACAACCTAGATATTTACGTCTGACTCGTTTTCCAACAGAGAGGCCTCGGTAAATTTTCATGACTGTAAACCAAATGTAATGAAACTTTCTATGGCTTAATTCCATTAAAACCTAATGAAATTGCTGAAAACCCAACGAAGTTGGATATAATACTACGTATAATACCATGTAAAACTTATAAATAAACAAGATTTCAAATTTAATTCTCACAAAAAGGCTATGACGAGTGTTTACATAGATTATTTAGTTTCAAGATAAAGGATGGTGGTGTATAAGGTGTTATTTATAGATAAAACGTTTAATATCTTACTTTAGCAAATAATGCAAAGAATTCAAGTTGTACTTTAAAACTAATGTGCAACCTGTTTTCTACTGATATGAGATAATTATTATTAATATTCCATAGCAGTTAATAGATACCTTATGTTTATAGGAACACCCAGAGTACTGCACTTTACAGTGGTATCCCTTGAACAAATCCAACTAAATAAGATAACATATCGTTTTGACGTGACAACGTCTTAAATTAGGTTGCGGCTCGGAGTCACTCATGAAAAAGTGTAACGCCCGGTAACGTTACGATGCCCGTCCAGTGGGTCCGCCGCACGGGATCCGCACGGGATAAAGCAGATAACTGTGGGTCCGCCGCACGGGATAAAGCAGATAACTATGTTTATATTCGTGAAAATGTGGAGTGCTTAGATTCGTCATTTACAACAACTACAACAATAAAGGTAAATAATTGTACACTGATATTTCATTATCGTAAACTATGATTGATTGATTAATTGTTAGATTGACACAAAAGTTGAGAAACTGAGTTTATAGGTTATGTCATACTATTGACAAATGTTGATAGTGTTAAGTAAATTATTAGTTTAAATCACTCTGCAATCAATCGTAATTCAGTCGATTGAGAAGAAACAGCGCGTATTGCTAGTCAAACATTTAAAATAACAAATTATAACCTCTAACCTGTCATAACAGTGCGACCAAACAAACGAACTAAACCGACCAATCACCACGCGCGGAGTTAGAATTTAACTGTGTTTAGCAAGAATTTCAAATTCTAATTTTAGTAAATGTGTTATTCAACTTTACCATTTACAATAACAAATTTTAATTAATTTCAAATTATGTACAATGTTTTAGTAAACAAAATATATTTCTATAGTTAAAATTTGTGCAATTCTTATTTTCATTCAATTCCTTGTTCCTATTTTGCAATTTAATAATATTCATATCAATAAATATTCTACCGAGAAAAAGACGTTGTCACGTAAAATCTTCGCCCGTAAAACCGACTTTACAGGCAACCATAATTTTTTTATGAGAACAGTTCAGAAGGACACATAATAAAGGTTCTCAGGCAGAGTGTACATAACCTTCAATGGTCCATGTCTCTTCACCTGAGGTAGACATATTTTGTGTAACGGTTTGTTTAAATAAACAAATGATAATAAATTAAAGAAAATAATGAAAGTGGCTATTTAAACTAACATTTGAACTTTTGAAAACATTTTTAAATAATGAATAATTTGAAATAAATATTATCGTTTGACCATACAGAATATTATTGTGATAGTGTATTGCTACTAACAGAAAGTTGAATTTTGATGCCAAATTTGTTCCGAATGTTATGATTTAGTGTTAGAGAGGGCTGCCGGATCCAGGCAAGGCCCGTGGCTAACCACCAAAACCTCAATCCTACTGCCTGACCCCTTCCATTTAATCTCAAACAACTTTAAAAATTATAGCCTTTAAATTAGAGAACTAATAGTTTTACATAATTAAATAATGGTGTATATAAAATACGAAATATGTAGGTGTCCCTTACGTATTTAAATTAAATTACAAATTCTTTTCTACACATAACAAAGTTTATTAATATAGTTTCACCAGTACTGAATTAAAATCTCCGATTTGGAAGGTTATCATAAAGCAATTTTTTCGTAAACATCACTTTTTATCCTTAGTCCAGGTCACTGTCCACTTAAATCTAACAGCAAAGTAAGTGATCTTTTATGTTTTTGTTGGTATGTACTAATGGATAATATTTCCCACGTTTTATCCATTGAAGTTACTCGTTGATAGATGCCCATAGCTAACCTAATGACCTTTCAAAGACATTTTCCTACTTATCTACAGAGCAACTTCCTGTAAAGTTTTTACACCTGGGGTTTTAATACAAGTAACGTGTAGCGAGGAATGATATCGTTCACGGTGACCATTTCTGACTTAAGTTTTATTTATAATGTATAGAGTTCATACCTATATAATTCACACTAGTGACACCTTTTTAAAGCATAACTGTTACGCATTTTGCAATAAGAAAAGTTTGGATGTGTATATGAAACATTTTAATTAATACTCATTGACGTTCCGTCTGCCCATAGACTAGATATGTACCATGGGACCCCCTTCTCGTAGTATCTCAAGTTGCTATCACGTGTGTATTAAAAGTGCTTTGTTCAACTCCTCCATGAGTTCAGAGGGAAGGGGGAGTTTACTGTTTGCAACATTGATCCTAATATTAACTTCTGTTACCTATGTGAAATCTGCTTTTCTTGTCAAACTTAAGTTAGCTACAGTAACTGCTACTCATAAATAGATCATCAAAGAAATTACCTGATCTTTGCACTTGTCTTTCCGTTGGAGAAGTCACCAATATGTAGCGTCCCGTGGAAGTCACTTTCGCCGTTGACCCGCATTCTCTCTTAAACTCTCTTCTCGTTAGAATGTAAAGGCTACTAGGCCAGTTTCAATTTTAATGTCGGGTTATTACGCCATTTGGTTTCTTAAAATTTATATCATAAATAGTATGTCCTCCTTGCTTGCTCAAAATCTACTTTGTGCTCTATTAGCTTTAAGCACAGTGTAAAACTAAAGTATTTCGTGTTAGAACAGTGTGAAAATGTACAAAAATAAATCTAAATGTGTTTGTAGAAGGTTACAAAGCGTACTGTGCTGCGAGGGAGGCGCCAGGGGAGACTAAGCTGTTCATCACAAAGGCGAGATCGCGTCTAATTTTAGCAACTGTTTCATCCCGGCCCAGAAGTGGAGTATGTAATTTTATTTACTCTAATTAGTCTGTCTCAAATAATCTTTGTTTATGAGGTTCTTTTATTTTAGTGCTAAAATGTGATTAATAAATGTTTTATACATCTATTCACAAAATTGCCATAGATAGTAATTAGTTTTATATTAGAAAATATAATGGTAATAACCTAACGATATCCCACGCTGTACAACTTATTTATTTAGTATACAATTGAGTGCCATACTTCGCCTTTATTATTTACAAGATATTGATTTGTTATTATTTTCTTGTATTTATTAAACATGAAATAGATTTTTTTCATAAAACTAAACGTTTACACTTTCTAGGAAGGGTAAGCAAAATGCTGTATACTAAAACCAACTTATAAAGAAATACTAATTTTCTTGTGTATACAAACCCGTTGCTAATATAGAAAATAAACATATTTTGTACGTATATAGGCATAGTTAGCACCCCTTTAGAAGTTAATAATCAAACTAATAGTAAAGTTATATAACATAGTAGAAATGTAAAAGTCTTTAATACATGAACAAATATAAATTGCATTTGAATAAAAGTTATAAGAATATAAAAAAAAATATTGGGTGTTTTATTCTAATCGAACTGTTATATTTCAAATATAACATACTTATATAGAGCAAGCAATTTTATGAATGAAAAACTAATGATATTATAATTTTGTAATCTAACCTTTATACTAGATTTTTCTAAATAATAAACTTTCATATCAATAAACAAGGGCATTTAACATCAACTTTTTGAAACAGTATTCTGTTTGAAAGGTCAATGTTTATCGAGGAGATTGATTGGTTGCCTCTCACAGATTGAGTCAAGAAGTGCTATTAAACCGTTTGAATGATGTGCAGATTCATCACAACCTGGATAGTTTTATATTTATCCTATCAATTACTTGATAGCTAGATATCAATTACTAGCAAATATAATATATATAAAATTAACGTATTAGTAATGCAATGTAACGCCACGAACGATATAAACAAATATATTTCTATTGGCGGGGTAACCCAGTGGGAAAACTACAGAGTTTTTGAATAAAAAAAATTGTTGGAGATATTATGGATAAAAATATTTGTATTATGTTTCAAATTTTTTTGTTTCACTATCTAATCAAGATTTGTGGAAGTTACTAAAGAGTTAGGGAGCTGGCAAAGTGTCAAAGCGTTTTATTGGTTCTATTATATATTTATATAATTTAAACTATAGGTGCTACTTTTGTGGTATTATACTAAAGTAACCCCGACCTTATTGAACGTAAAAACCTTAGGTGATCATAATAGTATAAATAATGGTTTTAAGTTTAATTATATTGATTCTAACACTGGTAACAGGGCTTTGATGGATATTTCGTCAAATGCTACTGGCAATGATGGGAATTAATTACAATAGATTTTAA
This sequence comes from Homalodisca vitripennis, assembly GCF_021130785.1. Lineage (NCBI taxonomy): Eukaryota > Metazoa > Arthropoda > Insecta > Hemiptera > Cicadellidae > Homalodisca > Homalodisca vitripennis. The sequence goes on along the minus strand of NW_025781020.1, from coordinate 27,711 downwards.
TGTTTTATGGAATATTTATAATTTTTCTTTTTATTATATTTTATTAAGGCTTTTTATTGTGTACACCATCAACTTTTATTATATATTATTGAACCGTATAATTTTTAGTTTAAGTACGGTTAATTGCTTCAAGTCGTATTTAGAACAAAGGATTCATGCAGTAAAGACAATGGGAGATCTTTTTCGGATTAAAAGTTAAATATTAAAGGTGTTCCACAAGGCTTTGACTACTCGGTTTTACTGTTTTCAAATGTTGTGTTTAAAATACTGTACATTAATACTTCTATAAATTATATAAATTTTGATTTAGTAAAACTTTACAAGTGATGTGCTGGTCATGGTTTGAATCTTAATGTATCAAAATGTAAGCCAAAAAATTATTAGTAATCCTAGGTTAATTTTAAATATTAACAGTGATAATGTATTTCCAATTGTGATAAATAGACAAAATTTTAAAGTATAAACAATACGTTGTGTAAGACTTATGTAATTATTAGTAATATAAAATTCATAGAATCAATGTACAGATAGTTGCTGGAAAGGAAGTCTTGTATTACAATTCGAGACAAACATCCTCCGGATGTAAGTAGATACGCACATCCGCCCAGACGCCGATGGTGAACAAACAGGAAATGCTTATTTGTAAAAACCGTGCGACAATGTAAGGGACAGCCATGCTGATATGAAAAATTGTTACTCACCAATTATGATGGAGAGATTTGGCAGAGGCGTGGTCAATGAGCTGGCGGGAGAAGAACATCAAAAGTGAAGAAGAAGGAGGAGAGGTGGAAGTCGAGGCCGGGAATTCGAAAAGTGAAGTTCGGGAGTGTTTGTGTTCGTGTGCGGAAAAATATCTCTAGGCGTAATAAGTGTGATGTGAAATAAAATGTAAGTAATTTTAAGAACTTAGTATATTTTAGGGTTCATTAATCATTTTCAATTCCATATCTATTTAAATGTTCACAATTTCGAAAATATAAATTCATGTAAATGTTTAGCTATTTTAAAGAAAGTTTCTCATGTTAGTCCATGAACTCATTATTATTGCAACACTACAAAATTACTAGTAAATGTTATAATGAATTAAATTCAAAATAAATTGTAATGAATAATTTAATATTAAATATGTCTTCAAAGTATTAAGACATTAAGTTTTGTGCTTAATATGTCGATTGACGCAATCAATTAATCAATTTAATGAAATGTTGTCACAAATAAATGTGTTTGGTTCATTTGAGGGTATTTGTACTGCCAATCTAACCTATTATTAAATCCTCTCACAGCAACCCTTGCTCATAGTATGTCACAAGCTTAATCTTAAACTAAACCAAACTATAAAACCTTACATGGTGGAGGCGCTAAAACTCGATTGGCATTCAAATTCCTCACATGGGCGAGCACATAGTTTCATAGGCTAGGTATAAATTAGAACTAAATAATATTTATAAGAAAGTATTTAACTAAAATAGCCTACTTCAGTGACAAACCACTCATTTACCTAAAAGATAAATTAAACTTCCAATAACTCAAAAATATTTTCAAACCCGTAATTAGAGTAACGCCAAGTAAACTAACGAGGTACGTCAATGGACATGTATAATTAAATGGAAACCATACTACATGAAGATTTAATGCCATTAGACACATATAGGACTTCCAAAAGTGACATAATAAAAATATTAAATGAAAATGGAATTCTATCTAGAGACACAGACACTGTAGCAGACCTCAGACCTATCCTAGCGGCACTTAAGAACTTAACACGTATAAGCGCAAGTCACCCTAATAATAAAACCATATTTAATTATTTAACTACACGAAAAACTCACCTAAGTGAAGAGGACAGGGAAAACTATAAGGATCTAGCTACAATCGAGGATTTTCTAGTGCAGAGAACAAATTTATACGACATAGTACATAACCCTGAGGCGGACATCAAGACACAAGCACCCCCAACCTTAGCACAACATTACGAGCCACTCACACTACCTGACAGAACGAACACAGCAACCATGGGGGAAAAAACATACCGCTAATATCAGCTGGGACTTACACAGGTCTCCAGAGCGAAAATCCACAAGATTTTTTAGACAAATTCCTAGTGGCAGCAACTTCAAACAGATGGACAGACAACACTAAAGTTAATTTATTCCCAGCGCATTTATCAGGCACAGCACTAACTTGGTTCAAATATTATAAGCAAAAAACAACGAGGGGTAGCCATACAATGGGATCAACTTGCTAAAAGTTTCATAGAGGCTTTCACTCCATTAGCACAAACTCAGAGTCTACAAATTATTTTAGAACACAAAATACAGGGAGAGAACGAGCCAACACTAACCTATTTTTTAGATATATTAACAACATGCCGAAGATATGACCCTACAATACAGGACAAGCAAATTATACATTTTATCATACAGGGACTAAAACCAGAAATCTGTGAACGAGTTATAGGCCTGAAAAACGACACCTTAAGTGATCTAGAGACTAATTTAAAAATTACAGAACAGCTAGTTCTAACACAAATGAAAAACAAAGAAAGGTATTATAGAGTTGCAGCAAACAGACCCTATAGTACACCCTTATATGAACAAAACATCATCCATAAACTACAAACAGAAGTTAACACCCTAACCAATTTAGTAGCTACCCTAACTACAAACCAAATTTCAAATCATAACCACAGGTACGAAAGGTCTCCATCCTCGTATGAAAACTCAAAATATAAGCCAAGATATGATAGAACACCTAGTCCTCCCCAGAATAGACATATGGAAAGCCCAAACTACCCCAAACAAACCCAAAGGCCACCTATGATTAAACACGTTACTTTCAGTGATAGGAGAAGACAAAACCATTCCCAAATACAACCTGCTAGACAAAATAGGTATTGCAATATTTGCCGTAAAGACAACCATAATACTGAACAATGCTGGTTCAAGCAACGTTCATTAACTTCTCAAACCCAAAGTAACTGCTTGGCACCTAAAACCAACAATACACAAGAGCTGTTCTGCAGGTACTGCAAGCGAACAAACCACAATATCGAATCATGTTACAAGTCTAATTATTATAAACAGAATCAACAAAAAAACGGGAAATAGGGGGAGGTTATACTAACCCTTACCGAACTTCCCCCTTACTAAAAGCGAAAACAAATAACACTATAGATCTTAACCAAAGGAATCGACAAACTTACAAATGTATAAAGTCTATGACATTTACTCCAACTAACCCCAAAGTACTACCACTATCAACCCCTGGAAAGACCAGTTCAGAAGTGATATTTAAAGCCATAGATTATAATCAAGAATTCCCACCCTTAAAGAAGATGCAAGAAATTGAACAACCTATTATGCAGAAGCCTATAGACACCATGAAACTTCAATCTGCGTTCAATCCAACCCCAACCCTAAGTGAACCAAACCCCTCGGGACAACAAATATAAATAAACCCAGTTTTACAAGAAACCTTGCAGTCTCAGAAAATTTCACAGGACAGATAAAACCTAGCGTATTAAAGGTAGTAGCGCACGTAAAACAGGACCCAGATTGTAGTATGGGGGAGGTAAACACACATACTGGATTGGAAGAAACCATTGAGATAGACACTATACAGATTTTAAATCACATAGAGCAACAGAAGAAACAGAATATGATAGATTGTACTAACTTGCAAGAAATAACGCAAGACAGGATACACAGACCGAGGAAAAATAAAACATTATTATTAGAGGATATTTATGAACTCATATTTAATTGCGAAAATAAAACCAAGAAGAAGATACCTGTCCTAACAATAGACGTAGCCTTGACCACAAACCCTCGACATCCAGTACCCTGCATTATAGATACAGGATGTAACATAAACATTATTAGAGCAGACCTAGTTTGTGAAACAAAATTAAATACTAGCAACATACCCTCGTTGATATCGGCTAACGGTATACCATTAACAGTTTTGGGTTCAACAAAGATCGCCATAAAAATTGGCAAAGTAATACTTGAAGACACGTTTTATGTGACACCTGATCTAAACAGCCCTATATTGGTAGGAAACATATTCCTATTTCAGAACTGCGTGGAGTTAAACTATAAAAATAAAACAATAAAAATTACCAAATATCAGATTGAACATATAATACCTATGAATGAACAGTGGCAGTTAGACATCAAGAATTTTAAAAACACACAGGAATTAGAAGTACAGCAAGTAACAGAGGTAACAGCCCCACAAGACATAATTATAGCACCACATCAGCACATTAGGATTAGCTCTTTAAAAGGTATAGAGTCTCGAACAGCCATTGAAACAGATAGGAATCTAAGAATAAAAAAGAAATGTCATGCATATCTTACAGAAGGGGAAGATGGTACAGATACAATTGTAAATATTTATAACGCATCAAATTTCCCAAAAAGGATACCCGCACATACTACGATAGGACATATACATTACCCAACTCTCGAAGCACAGCCTACCCTGGAACACCATACCACTACAACTGACACAGGAAAAACAATATTGACAGATAAGGACGGCATAGTATTTGATATCTCACCACATTTAACCCTCCAAGAACACAAACAAGTCCTTGACGTTTTACAAAAATACAGACACATATTTACAACAAAGGTAATCGATTTAACTCCTGCAAACATACCTCCTGTTCAACTCGAATTAAAACCAAATACGAAACCTGTAAACTCACCACCGTATAGGCAGAGTAAAACAGAAAGGGAAAAATTAAACAAATTATTGGACGATTTAGTACAAGCAAAAATATTAGAGGAATGTCAGGATTACACAGAATATGCAAGCCCAGTATTTTTAGTGAAAAATAAAGATGGAAGCGACAGAATGGTAGCTGATCTGAGGAAGGTTAATGCACAGTTGAAAACAGATGCCCACCCCATTCCTTCAGTAAACCTGGTTTTAAGCTCTTTGAACAAAGCGCACACATTTACAAAATTAGACCTTAAAAATGCATTTTATTCCATGGAGGTTAGGAAAGAAGATAGGCACATCCTAGCCATAAAAACACCTGATAGACTTCTACAGTTTTGCCGACTGCCGATGGGACTTTCAACTTCAACCACATTATTTAGTAAAGCCTTGAATGCGATATTAAACCGTCACCTTTATAATAAAGTCATCTGTTACGTGGATGACCTAATTTGTTATGGTGACTCATTTGAAAATGACTTACATAATCTAGAAACTATATTAGAAGAACTAGAAAAAGCTAATTTTGAAACTAAATACAAAAAAGTGTAAATTTCTCTACAAAAGTGTAAACATTTTAGGACACGAGGTATCACGGGAAGGCATTTTACCCCAAAAACAGTCAGTAGAAGCTATCACCGAATTTAAAAGACCAACTTGTGTAAGGCAAGTGAGACAATTTTTAGGATGCTCAGGATTCTTCCGCAGATTCATCCAAAATTATGCCAAAATAGCACAACCCCTTACTGAGATAATAAAAAGATTCAAATAAAAAACATGGCATTTAAATGGACGGATCTATGTGAACAGGCTTTTATAAAAATCAAACAAATTTTGACTAACCCACCATTACTATCACATTGAAAGGACAACAGGGAAGCACACATTTATGTAGATAGCAGTTTGATTGGATGCGGAGCAGCGTTAGTACAGTTAGATGAAGAAAATAATAGAATGTACCCAATTTATTACATGTCAAAAAAATATTCAAATACCCAAATGCGTTACAGTAATTCTCAACGTGAAATGCTAGCACTAACCTATGCTGTGAACTACTTCAGAGAATTCACGCTTGGTAGACAAACAACAGTTTATACGGACTGTGCCGCATTACAGTTTTATAAAAATTTTAAGCACACTTCCACTAGATTAAACAGATTAGCACTGTCATTAACAGACTACGACATTGTAGTAAAACATAAACGTGGCGCTACAAACGTGTTAGCAGACGCCTTAAGCAGAAATCCTTTAGAACAACCTTTGGATGAAGAATTTACGGACGTGTGTTTAACTGTCAATACTTTAATACAGACAAATCTACCCCTACTACAAGCTCAAGACAGTTATTTAAAACAAATACGCCTTGCGATAACCTCACCTGAGGCGGTAAATAAAAAAATCAGACGGGCTTCAAGACATTACGAAGAAATAGATGGATTGTTATATTTCAAAACCTTCAACGGACAAGAAACTAGAAACTTATTGGCTATACCCCAAAAACAAACACAAGAAATATTAAAAATATTCCATGACAACCCCTACACGGGTGGACACTTATCACATTACAAAACAGCTTCAAAAATAAAATTACGATATCACTGGCCGAATATGTACCGTGATATCCTCCAATATACAAAATCTTGTGAAGAATTGTCAACTACGTAGGCCAAAAACGAACAAAAATTACGGCCTACTACAACCTATTCCACCCTCCATAAAACCCTTTGACAGAATAACAATAGACTTTGTAGGTAATATTACACAAAGTAATGGTTACAAATATATCCTAGTTGCAACCGATGCCTGCACTAGAATGGCATTTGCAACCCCTTGTAGAAATGCAGATGCGAACACAGTAGCGCAAAAATTATTAAATCTATTCTGCACATTTGGATTTCCTAGAATTATTAATCATGACAGAGGAACGCACTTTATGAATTCTGTAATTTCACAGTTACTAAATGCACTCGGGATTGAACAAAGGCCAGGCGCTGCTTATATGTCACAAGTACAAGGTGCGGTTGAAAAATACAACCACACGCTAATAAAGGCAATATCTCATTACGTTGTGGAAAAAAAACCCCAAACTTGGTCAAAATATGTACAAATAGTTACATTTGCCTACAACACGTCTGTAAACATTTCAACAGGCTACACACCGCACTACCTCATGTTTGGTTACGAAGCTAACTTACCGTCTGATTGTATATATTTACAGGTTAACCCCGAAAAAATGGTGTTGGAAAATATAGAAATTTTAGAGCAAATACGCAAAGATATGCCGAAAATCATGAAAAAAGCCCAGGAAGCGCAAAAGAAATACTTTGACCGTGACAAAACTCATTTGGATTTAAACCCCGGCGATGAAGTCTTGGTCCATTTCCCGAAAGACCACACAAAAAAAATATAGTAAATTTCAAACACCATTTAGAGGTCCTTTCGTTGTCAAGAAAAAAATTAACGAAGTGACATATGCAGTAGAAATTTACCACAGGGGAAGGTAATTTACAGATAATAACAGAACAACCAATACATGTTGCTAGAATGAAATTATTCTATAAGAGAATATAAAACAAATATGAAGGGACTTGAGCAATAATAAAATATTCAAGAATAATATATACAATATTTCTCATGAACATCACTATGCACTCACTGCCTTGTAGTAAAAATTTGAAGAGAGTGAAAAGTATATTCGCAATAATTTCATAATATATGAGGATAAAAAGCTACCACATAGTCACGCAAGAATCGCTTTAAAGAATAGGTATTATACTCCAGGAGTTGAGAGACCGGTTAACTTGATTACGGTTTGAATGATTCATTATAACGTTATATAACCTTGAGAGTCACTGAAGCAAGTCTAACAGAAATAAAAATGTATATTAAAATCTCGATGTTGTGTCGGAAAACGATAGAGAATAAAGACATAAAAGTTTTAGAAAATTAAAACGCCTAACTTTGTATTTTAATGTGAGGTTTACTGTAATTTAGTGATTAAGTGATAGGTTACACGTACCAAAGATATTGGTATAGATAATCCCAATACACAGGACACTAACACAGCACACACGACACGACACGAGCAGAGCCTGTAACCCACGGTAACCGTACTTAGACTGGCTAGTAAGACTTGACCGTGACTCTGGTATGTCTCCCAGGCAGATAAGTTTTCTGCTAACTCAACTAACTTCCCACGCTATACTACACCGACTATGTTGTGACTATGACTAGGGGGCATTGCCTTGTACCAGCGGTCTGGGTCGCCAAGGGCCCTGGTGGTTCAGACAGCTTAGTATGCAAGTAATGTTTCCCACGTACTCGTTTACTGCAATAAACAAAGCGTACTCTAACTTGACACAACGTACATATTATACTTACCTGAGGGATACGTGTATACATAGCCTAGTAATAAAGAATATAAAATATGATAAAGTATACTACATATATCATATTTATTTAAGTTAGTAGATAGCAGTGTTAACATAATATACCCTACAAGGACTCAATTTTCCTGAGATGCATCTCAAAGAAAGAGACATACATGTTCTATATTATATAATCCTAGGATAAACAAATACTTCGATATATGACATGTAAATGACTTATATAACATGTTTAATTATTACATAGCTAATTTAACATTGAAGGAAAGTAACATATATTTAACATAGTATTTATTAGCACAGCAATATTGCTCATTAACAAACTATACAGCCTTGATTTGGCAACATATATTATGATCATAATAATGACTATGGACAATAAGCACAAAGAAGGGATTTTACATGTGCCTCAGAAACAAAGGTGCGTAGTATCGTTTTGTAATGTAATAAAATAACATAATTTCGAACCTTATTTAAGAACACTAGAGATTAAGATGCTTAATAAAAACATTATTACATAGAGCTTGGGAAATACGACACACCATCGAGAGGTCATTAAAAGATTTCTGTAAATAAAATCCTTAGGCATAAATGTGTATTAATTATAAAATATTAAACTGAAATGTATATGTAACCTGTAGATATTAAGTTTTAGAATTATGACACCAGAAAAAACCAACCACAACCTGAGAAACCAGTCTACAAGACACCAATCTACAGCACTATAACCGTCCCGACCACCCACGAGACAAATTGAGTCTTCACAGCACTTCCTACTACTACTAACAGCACTTGCCATGCCTCTTTCGACCACATTTGCCAGCACATCAACCCACAACACAGAAGAACCCAATAAGCCTCTAGTACAAATCTTCACAGGAGCGTACTTTACTCCAATGCCTCAGACACTACCTTATATCAGTTCCATCCCTATCATATACAAAATTCCTTTCAACATACAACAAAATTTACCCAAAAACGAACCCTCTCTAAAATTCTGCCCTAAAAACCCTCAACAACTCCCAAAGCTATTGCAAGATACAGAACAACCTTTCCACATTACAAACCCTCATACATCAACAAATGGTAGCAGAAAACCTCCCATTCATCCAAAGACAACAACCAGATAGAAACAGAAGATTGCTCACGTTCGTCGGAGATTTCTTCGAATTGTGTTCTGACATTGCGACAGAACACCAAATACATGACTTGGCAGACAACAAGGAAGATGTCTACACAGCATTCTCAACACAACACCACTACCTACTCTCCGAGCTACCTGCGCATTCACCTGCTTTGTTCACAATCTACAAAGACAACACCACTTCCAGCTAAAACACGACGACAACAACATAGTAAACAACACGGAACTCATTTTGTACATTTTATTAGCCTGGACTTCTATAATAACACTACTTCTTTTTATAGACCTCTACTTCATCCACATTACCAACATCAAAATAAAATTCCTGAAGCCTACAGTACATGAACGTGACTACCCAATGGATAACCTAAATTAGACAATAAGTACGATTCGTAGGTAGAATCGTCATTAAGCCAGGGGAATGTAAGACTTATGTAATTATTAGTAATATAAAATTCATAGAATCAATGTACAGATAGTTGCTGGAAAGGAAGTCTTGTATTACAATTCGAGACAAACATCCTCCGGATGTAAGTAGATACGCACATCCGCCCAGACGCCGATGGTGAACAAACAGGAAATGCTTATTTGTAAAAACCGTGCGACAATGTAAGGGACAGCCATGCTGATATGAAAAATTGTTACTCACCAATTATGATGGAGAGATTTGGCAGAGGCGTGGTCAATGAGCTGGCGGGAGAAGAACATCAAAAGTGAAGAAGAAGGAGGAGAGGTGGAAGTCGAGGCCGGGAATTCGAAAAGTGAAGTTCGGGAGTGTTTGTGTTCGTGTGCGGAAAAATATCTCTAGGCGTAATAAGTGTGATGTGAAATAAAATGGAAGTAATTTTAAGAACTTAGTATATTTTAGGGTTCATTAATCATTTTCAATTCCATATCTATTTAAATGTTCACAATTTCGAAAATATAAATTCATGTAAATGTTTAGCTATTTTAAAGAAAGTTTCTCATGTTAGTCCATGAAATCATTATTATTGCAACACTACAAAATTACTAGTAAATGTTATAATGAATTAAATTCAAAATAAATTGTAATGAATAATTTAATATTAAATATGTCTTCAAAGTATTAAGACATTAAGTTTTGTGCTTAATATGTCGATTGACGCAATCAATTAATCAATTTAATGAAATGTTGTCACAAATAAATGTGTTGGTTCATTTGAGGGTATTTGTACTGCCAATCTAACCTATTATTAAATCCTCTCACAGCAACCCTTGCTCATAGTATGTCACAAGCTTAATCTTAAACTAAACCAAACTACAAAACCTTACAGTTGTGAATCATGTATTGGAAAGAAACAAAGATCTGCCAAATCCAAAACAGATAAATAATAAGATATAATATCATGGAGGAAGTGGATGTTACTTATAGAGTATACTTATAGGGTAAAATTTGTTAATAATAAAAATTAAAAAAAACTGTAATAACATTCATTTAATTAGTATTTCAGGCCGTTTAAGGAACTCCATAGTCAGGTACAGGATCATCATAGAACACCAATAGTCACTGTGTCATGTGGACCATTATGATATTTAAGGGAAGTGGATTAGATATCTGTGTTCATCTGATTTACCTATCTAACGCTGATAGATTCACTCTTACAAAGGACGGTTCCAAATAAAATGTGCGAGGTTCAATATGTTTAAATGAATAAAAAAATATCCTTCAATTTTAAAATAAAAATTATCATGAGTTAAACTTTATACTTTTATAACTTTAAAATTATGCGTTATAACAACAAGTTCTTAAAGAATTAAGATAGAGTATATTATTTTGTATACCTTTAAAACATATATATGTGTATGTATATATATATATGTGTGTTAGTATGTTTGTTTAATTTATTTGAAATTTGAAAATTCAATAAATTTCTAACGTACATTTAAATTAAACATTTTTATTATCTTCAGTGTGCAAAAATTATTGTTTATGGTTTTGGTTTATATCTACTTCCGTCAAAACGTTTATATGTTTTAAAATCATTATCTTTTATAATTACCTCTAAATGTGCACTCAACACAAATAAATAAGCCTGGTATTATTTTTAATTTCTTTTATACATTAGTCAATATTTAGTAATAAGTTGAGAGAGAGAGAGAGAGAAACCGGAGCAGGGCGTTGTTCGGTGACCTTGTCGGCTATCCGAGGGGTTCGACAGGGATGAGTATATTTTAGTTATGTGCTCTTGGTTTTGTGTTTAGTGTTAGTTGTCATTATTTTGTGGGTATGAATAGGATGATGATGATGAGTGAGTAGGTTGTTTCGGATAGGTCAGGGGAGGGTGTTCACGGGCTGCGCTAATTGGGTCAGATGTAGTGTTTGGCAGTGCTAGGGTTTGTGGTTATAATTTGGTATTTTTCGGTAGATGGTTTAAGTGTCTTTAATAAAATTAATGTAGTGCGTCAAACATGGCTGGCTGATCTCTCACCAAGATCCACCTCTGGGTAACACGCTGGGACTGGATTATCCGCGTGTCAAAACGTGTCTAAAACGGTCGTGTCGATAAACTATCGATGTCGACTAGTGTAAATTATGGCCGGGAGATTACAATGTACTAGACTACTCAATTACCTCAGATGATCGATTAATGCAATATACTGACATGGTTTTTGTAGAGAATGTGTTGCGAGTTAGTTGCCTGCGTAAAGACGCGGCTGACTGCGGCGTGCAGTGTGTAGAAAAGAGCGTGTGCTGAGATCAGGCACACCGTGGCCAGTCTCAATGTTACCATTGAAGTTCTTGAAGCATAAATTCGATGCTTGAGAGAAAAGGGGGAGAGAATGTGAGTGCAAAGAAGAGTAGAGAGAAGAATGGGAAGTGCATTACAATAAATAAAAGATCTTTAGAAAAAAACTCTGAAGAAACGTTGTTTACCGACAGCCTCTGCTACAGTCGCACATTACAGTGGAGAACAGAAAAAGAAGAAAAGAAGTCATGGAAAGCAAAATATCTCTCCTTCTAGACCAGGATTGGAGGTGTCTGCAAGTCTGGAGCCAAGTTACTGTGAGCAACATCCACCATCGACCGGTAGCTGCTGCGTCATCGTGGCTAGCGCCAATGAAGTTGCTTCAGGTCAGCAGTACTGTATTATTACTGTTGCATCACGTGTTAACTAAGGACCTCAAGAGTTGTGGTTTACCCTGCCTCACAGCCACGACCGTCAGCGAGTTACAAAACCAACCAAGAGACCGTTTTGGAAAAACATTATATAAAAATCGTGTAAAAGGTATCGTGGGGCAGAGTTGCTACAATTCAATTAAGTCGGAAGTGGTGCTTTTACGCAGCATTGGATGCATCTGAAAAGACATACCAAGCATGTACTGGCCCAGGAATTACTAGAGTATCTGCAGAAATGGACTCTACCGCGGCGATCCATCCACTCTTCACAGCCAGAGGGACTCAGAATAATGAGCCGAAGTCGGATTAACCCTTGGAGTCCCCAATTTTATCGCTGTTGACTACCTTGCAGTACATATTTAAAGTACATAACCATGTATGAACTAAATGTCTAAAAATTACTAACACTAAAAATGCCTATTATAAAAATTTAATTCGTTTATGTACTTCCTTCAAGATGGAGAGCTCTTAAATATATTGAATAAAAATCAATCTCAATACTTGAGCACGAATGTAACGGAAACGTAATCCAAATTATTCTTGTAAAAGAATTTTAAGAAGAGTAATTGTATAAATTCTAATCGGAAACAAATGAAATCTCGTAAAAATAACCCAATTTATATTGCAATTTTATGCGGCACGATTATCGTTTCTCGAGTGATCTCCGAAGCACAGAATTTAAAATGATTAATATAGCAAGATATTTAAATTTGCTCTATATTAAATTTAACCTTATGATGCGTATTAGTAGATCGTGTATTCCCAGTTCAGTCTTAAGGTGCTAACAACTGGCTTTTTTCGGACGAATCAGTAATATCCCCTGACTTATCTCTTTGGTGTTGGTTTATAAACAATTCTCAGATAAATTAGCCTACGATTTTTTATATAACAAGGTTACAAAAAATGTAATTTATTTAGCACGTTACCAAGTAGTTGATCTTGCTCAATATAGAATAGCAGTGAAAGGTTAATAACTGGTGTAACAAAGGCATTTGTTAATATTGTAAAATGTTTTGAACTATAAAAACAGTAATCATTGCGTTTCAGTGTAAAGCTTGTTTTAACGTACTCTGTGTAATGGGGAACTTATTCCACATAAATTTAGAGTATTAAAACATAAATAATATTCATACCATCAATCAATTTGCTTGCACAGTCATCAACAACTTGAAAACATATCAGAAAAAACATAGGAGAAAACAGTCAAATTTTCTTTGTTTTAACATAAATCGAGCATTTATGTTTGGTAATCCTTGTCTTTAAGATAAGAACTAAATATGTTAAGTGTGGATTTTGCAAAGCTTGTGTTTTTCACTTCCATTCTTGAATAATAAAGTGGATAAACTATTTTTTTATATTTTTTTACATCAAAGTCACTGGCTGTTAACGTAATTTTCTTAAACCCAAAAATAATAAAACATTTGAGATTTATCACTTCAGGACGAATTGGGAGCAGGTAAACTAAACTGTTGAAGGATCGTCTAATCAATATAATAAAAAGAATTAATACTGAAAACTAATGTATTCCTAGTACTTTCTGATGAAACGAAAAACATTCAGAGCACGCTGCGAATGCTTCTGAGAGTCCGGTAAAAATGAAAAAGCGGTAAAAGGAACTGGTAGTTGAATGACCGATGCGTGAACCCATTGCACTACAATAATACGACAAACGAAACATATTTTTTGAGGTGGTAACGGTCAGAATAATATAAACCTTTAGAGTATCTGACCACGAATTCTTGAGAAAGCTTGAAATATCACAATATGGTGAGTGTAAGTACTAACGAGCCATACAAGCGGGATAAATTTGAACTTAACTGACACATATGTGCCGTAGGACATAGGCTACATAATTTCCTCGATTGTAGGAAATTATCAGTGAGTAAAACACATATTCTACAGTATTTATAGAACATTCACCCTACCACAATAGTTACACAGTGCGCTAAATAATTAGCCTCGGTATAATCAGAAACTATAGAAATGTTTACCATACAATTTTCAGTTTTAGCTCAGTGGAACGAAATGCCTCTTGTATATACCAATCTTTTCCATCTCTAGACAATGGGATATTTCTATTGAAATCTTAGAAAATATATAATGCAATCATCTAGTGTAGAATATTTAGTTATGCCAAAATTGTTCCAGGAATCATTCAAATATCTGACTTCAAGTCTTTGATACACTACAGTTTTTACTGAAATATCCAGTTATTCGAAATTAGATACGGGGATAAGTATATCTTACAATGATCACCACAACTGTTCAGGATGATGATTGTATCATATACGACATAGATAACTATACATAATCTAGTATATTGAGTGTAACATCTACAAAAATGCGTATCATATATTACAACAATATCATATATTTTGTGGATATACATATCATACAGAAGTAGGTTGAAATGGTATTACATAATAAGAAATATTTATAAGACATACAAGTCTTATTGAACTTCTAACATTCATTAATTTTGTTATTTTATAGATAATTTAAATAAACACTTTGTTTTAATAAATATGTTTTGGTGGCTACCTATTAAAGTTACACCAATATAACTTTGATATAATATAGATAGAGATTTATGAGAAGTTGAAACGAAACATCTGTCTTTAAGGATACCTTTAATATACTGTTGGCAACTAATGGAGTCACGTAAACTTGACGTCGTTAACACTTTATCGCAAACAACGTGACACAACGATAATGGCGATAAACACTGACTGTTTCATTAACAACTGCGAGATGTATACAAAATCAAAATCTGATTTCTGTAGGTATACTAACGGCATATACAATGTTAAACTGCATCATTTTAATTGAAAATCGAGTGATTAACTTCCAACAACGCACAAGTTCAATGGAAATATTTTAAACAAATCTAACGTTTTCCCGCTTGTGTACATTAGCTTAAATATACAACAGTGCCGGTTAATATTTTGATATATAATCTGCCCATAGCAACAAAATTCATAAATTTTACACCACCGTGATTACAACCGCAAATTGATTGCCTTTATAAGAAATTTGGTAAGGACGTTATTGGACGTCCAGAGTCAAAACCTTTATTATCAAAATTACACACCGTTTGGTTGCATGGATTTTAATGAAAATAAAAATGTTATATAATGAGTATTAAACCAGGACGGGGTCAGTACACTTTTGAGACGTGTAAATGGAGGTTAGACCATTTTATAAAGTAGTAGGCGTTTTAATATTATGGACTTTACCCAAAACCGACATATATATATTATGGGACAAATCGTAACAAAGCTGATATCTATTACAGACTAAAGCCACAGCATTCTTTTCATTGGTTTTATATATTTTAAATTGGCACTATCCCACTATACGATAAGCAGAGTTGTTCCGCCTTTGAAAAAAGGGAATGGAGGTTATGATCAAAACCATTATGTATACAATTCTACGCTTAGTGACAGGAATTGATTTAATCAAATGTGGCATTAAAGTGCTGTGGAATATACGATAACACAGAACTTAAATTTTTTAAAGAGGGATATTTTTCTAAATTTGCGTTGTAAGCCATGAAATCTCCATGGTCAAGAATATAAAACCAGCCATTTATTGGTTTTCCTTCAAAAGAGTCATTGCATAGGAGGAGCTCGATTTAAAATTCCTTGCATATCACCGTGTAAATGGGCTAGGAAATCGGCATGTGAATCTTTGTTGAGAAGAGTTGAGGAGAAATCCATTTATCCATTTTGTAATAAATGAGATCTGATGTTGATATTTTCCTTCGGAGAGATATGCCGATTCTTGGAACTGCTAAAACTATGGCCTAAACAATTCCTAGTAGACAGTTCAATGTGAATCGGAAATGAAACAACTTCACCAGAAATGTCTGGTCTTGCGAAGACGATGGTGGAAATCTGTGCACGATTATTTGACTATTTGTGAACCACTAATTATCAGTTCGTGGAAAAAGCAGAATTCATTAGTGTGGATAAAATCTAGTTTTTTGAATAAGGGTTACATTAATAAAATTTATAATGCAATATAATCTTTACAGTTTTTTGTAAAAATGTTTTAAGATTGGGGATAGTGTTTTTGATATTCTGACGATCTGAGAAGAGGTGGCAAACCTATAAAAATCATCTGTTAGTTCGTATATTTTGAAACTTTCTTTGCGTATAATTATGAGTTTAAAAATATATCTAGGACAAGTCATCATTCAGGTAATAAAATAAAATAAGAATAACCTTACAACTTTTAGGGTGTGTACTACTTTCTTACATTTTATCTGAGGCTGCTGGGTTGAAAATGTTTGAAAAGTAAGTAATAAAGTAGATTATAAAATGTATGTACAGCAAACTTTAACACTAGCATGGCGTCATAATAACAGTTCAATTTATAAGGCTTTAACATGCGTTACTTGTTCTTAACAGGTAACGAATAAAATAGAATAAGTTACTATATAAGTAGACAGTCAGTGGGTGGTAAATATATTGGAAACAATATATATATATATATATATATATATATATATATATATATATATATAATCAAACATTATCAACTAGCGAATATTTTACCATCCCATTGTGTTTAATCAAAGATATATCATTTTCCAAGTAATTTTTAAGTTTTCGATTCTTTTACAGTACACAATTAACGGATTTGATAAAAACGAACGTTTCAGCTAATTGCTGTCATAATTGCATTTGCTATGGAGAAAGACGTAAAACTAGCGCACTGAGGGTACATTGAACTAAAAAATAAGATAAGTGTTTATTAAGAATACATGTCAGTAGGAACTTGATATAACAATTCCTTACTGAAGCAAGTAAGTAAATCTGACTTAATGAGAGATTAATTAATACACGCTTTGTGACATTAACTTGATACTGTTGACAGATTCACATTAAGTAATACTCTTACTGCTGTACACCCAAGAGAAAATTCAAATCTTATTATCTTCGTCAGATGTGTATTAGCCTAAGATAATGTAGTATTTTAATGATAATTAAGATCATTTACTAGACTTATGATTGTAATTTCTACTATGTAAATATTAATCCTAATTAAAAACTATAAAAATAATCTTGGAACAATAAAAGTTAGAATACCATTTTGCTTCAACATATCTTATTTACTAACTATACAATACATGCATTCTTTTTAAACTTGACATTAAAATGAAAACTGCTCCACATAAAATCTTGGTAAGCTAAATATGGTAGATGCTTGTAAATAAATTACTATTTTACTATTAAATTACTATTAATTACAACATAAATGTCATTTTACGGCTGCGTGTGACTAATAAGTGTACTATACATATTTTCTCTAGTATATTATTTCTCTCGAAAAAAATCTGTTTTGGAAAAATTGGAAAATGTGAAAAAGTTATATATTGCATGTTTAAGTTAAAACATGAATTTATATTTATTATATTTAAGTAAAAAAATGGATTCATTATTTTAGTTATATGAAGTGGAACTAAAAAACCAGTATTTGTATCAAACAAATTATGTTTTTTGTTGTGTTAGATTATTTTTTTGGGGGGGGGGTCGCTATTCCCCCCTCCCCACAAAAAAAATTTATGAAAGTCATGACTAATACTTTTTTTATAAATAAATATTTAGGGATTTGTAAAAGATGTTATATTTCGTAGCACTACATTTTGATTTAGACGTGTAATTTTAATTGAAGTAAATTTTCTCCTTTTAATAACACTTTTGTGTTTTAGCTTTGTTTCGTTGAACTCCTAAGTATGTTGAAGAAGGCCGGTGCATAATCTTTATATCATTATTCCTAATATGAATTTGTGTTATCTATGTATATAACATGAGTGCCACATGCATCTCCCTGGTACTGTCATGCAGGACTTTGGCGACTCGAGCTAGTCACCATAAAAAGAAGGCCACTTCAGACGCTGCTAGAGGTGATATCTGCAACAAGTTGCCTGTACAAGCCATATCATGTAGCTGTATGGAGTTCTTCAAATTATGTGGTAACAAAATGTAATATTTGGAACTATATACACCGATCCTCTAGAACTCACGAATGAGTTCAATAAAACGCAGCTAAAACGCTTGTCTCCTAACATGAGAGACTACTTGAAGGGGAGCTAATGGTACACATCTAGTCAATGGAGAGAGAGAACCACTTGGATGTAGATCTGATAAGTGGTCCATTTAAGGTTAATGTGTGCACCAAACACATCACACGGCCACTTCCAGGGATAGCCTTTGTGACTTGTGCTAGTGGCCAAGAGAAAGGAGGCCACTTCAGGCGTTGCTACTTTTGATTTCTGAAACTATCTGTCTGTGCGTAGCCAGTTAGTGTAGATCATTGAATTTATATAAAACGTGCATATTAATATAGGTAATACCTAATAATATTACGAATGCAACAAATATTATACACTTTAAACATTAGAGATAACATGAAAAAATTGAATTAAATATCAACCTTGCTTATTAATAAAACACAAAAAGGACATTGAGATGGGGGTGTGGCAGCCATTCAAACCGATATTTATTGTTTTTTAAGAGAGAATTTAATATATATTTCAGTTGTATTATTTTTAGTACATTTTGTTTTGCTTGGATCACAGTTTGCAATCATATTATCTTAAGAGGTTTCTCTGTGAAAAATATTTTCTATTCAGACCTATAACGCTCTGTGAATATAAATATTCGTTAGACTTATGATGAAACGGATACGCTCCTTAATTGAAACATGTATACTGACCAAAATATCTTATATATTTAAACAAATTATATAACTAATACTTTGTCAAAAAAATTGCTTTTTATAAATTTATTACATAAAATGCCGCATTCGTAACGTCATATTAATAATTAAATTATCATTTCAAGTAAAACCAGTTTGCTTTTCCTGTTATGCTGGAATCCAGTAACACTCCTTATAATAGCCAACAATTAAAGCCTGTTAACTCACATGTATATTTTTTTCGTAAACGTAAAAAATAAAAATTAACCTTTAAATAAATGAGTAAACATTTACGAAATAAACATCCATTAGTTTCATTAGATTTATTATATTACATTATGATAATACGTTCTTTCCTCGTTGATGTTAAATCCATACTATGCAATTAAATTTCAACAAGTATTATTTTGTTTTATTTTCTTGTTACAGTACAGTTAGTGACTGGTAGTATCACTTTGTGACGACACAATCAGGAGTACATCAACTGACCACTGACAGCAAATCCATTTGCCTCCAATATTCTAATGGTCCACACATCACTGATGTCTCTGCGGTTCTTTGGTGGTACTGCGCAGTCCTTCAACTTTAAATTTGCATATATATATGCTTTCTTCAACCTCCACAAGGAATATAAAATGTAGTGTAATAAGAATACTATTATATACTAAAGTTTCATAAACAATAATAAGTTATTGTGTATTACCTATTAATTTTCTGTGATATTAGCAAAAATTGTTGTAATGAAATGAAGCTGGTCTAACCACGGAATAATTAACTACGAGTATAAATTACAACTACCACGATATATCTTTTATGGATCAGAATTTAACGCACGATAATAAACGGCGCACTGCTACACTAATCGGAATTTTATCCTAATCTTAGGAACTGATAAAAGTATGAATAACTTATGGAAATTCTTCCACACTGTTATTTATATCTATAATTATTTTAGTTCATAAATAATCAACAATTGAATAATTTTGTTTATCACTAAGTTATTGTTATATAAAAACGCTTTGTCTCAAATGTCTACAAATGTAGGTATAGTAGTTAGTTTTCCTGTTATTAAATATAGTTGTTAAATAGTTTTCTTTTATATAAGATTTCCATATAAAATTTGTCACTTTTAGACATTACTTTCCACTTTACATCACAGATAAAGGGATGACAGTGTTCTGTATAGAGCTGTCAAAACCAGAGAGGAATACTCTGCACCATGGACACAAAACAAGTCAATACACGTCAAAATCGAACCTACTGCATCCGGTATAATATTATTATTTGGCATCAATGTTGTAATAGGTATGTGTATCACTATTAAAAATAATTCTTACAATAGAATAGAATAAACAAATATAATAATATAATAGAGCAATTGTTTCATTTAAGTCTAAACAATACAAAATATAAAATTTAAAGATATTAAAAAAAATACTAAGTAATATTAGAGGGTACGTTTAGAACAAAATCTTATAACTGAGAAACATCTAAATCGAAAGACTTTTCTATAATGTTAGTTAAGTTTTGCAGGCATTTTATCTTAGCGGTTAGTGTGGGACGAAGTATATGAAGTAGATACTTATTTTTAAAAGGTGTGAAATTTTTTATCAACTTATATTACAATCAAAGTTTTCTTTAAGGTTAGAACCTTCGATAACTTAGACAAAACAATTTATTTTTTACTCTCTGGCATTTCTGATGAAACATCAGCTGTGAGGGTTGGCTTATTACTCTTGTTATGATACCTCAGATATCATGTACCAGGTGTAATTTAATTTAGAATGTAAACAAGGAAATAAAAAATAAATAAATGTTTACTTTCTACCAGTTTCTTCTTGCTTTAAAACACGGATAAAAAAGTTTTCTAAATTTGAAACCTAGATCATTGTAACGCCCCTGAAACGCCCTATATTAAATTTCATGAAAACCGTGGGAGCCGTTTCCAAGATGCAGATTATATATATATATATATATATATATATATATATATATATATATATATCAAATATAATTATCTTCTTCAATAAAATTCTACTTCTAAAAAACAAATAAAAACTAATTGTATTGCTAAGTATTCAGAATACTATGAAACAACCCCTTAGACTAAAATACAACAACTTTTAAGCTCCACAAAGGCAAAACAGTCAGACAAGATATTCACGTGCACGCAGTGCGGGATGTGTTGTTACCTTCAACAAATATTCAATAACGACTCCTACCTGTTCGATATAGTGAGTTGTTCTGTTTTCAGAAGAATCTACCTTAAATATTACAAAAATCTGTACTCTACTCCAGGTGATGAAAGTGTCATATCCACGGATCTTGTTCCTACGTCTCATTTAATACTAGTCGTACTTTTATCACGTGGAAAAAAAATTTTTTTTATTAATAATATTGTTTGCATTAAATTTTCAACAGTAATACACTTACAAAAAC
The DNA here is from genome assembly GCF_021130785.1 of Homalodisca vitripennis. NCBI lineage: Eukaryota > Metazoa > Arthropoda > Insecta > Hemiptera > Cicadellidae > Homalodisca > Homalodisca vitripennis. The sequence goes on along the minus strand of NW_025781020.1, from coordinate 6,170 downwards.
AAACTTTTCTTCTTCAAATAAATTTCTATAAAACGTAAAATTGTTCAGTAGTCCTAAAGTGTATTATTTTGTAGTTTTATTGCACATTGAAAATATCAGAAACCATGATTTTTAAATGCCTAATTTACTGATTTTGTTGCTTTAGAAGGTAAACACAAAGCTATTTTGAATTCTTCTATACCCTATTTACCCACCCATATTACCCTATTACCAATTTTTTTATGGTATTTGTTTATTCAGATGGAATTTCAAAATTCCTCTTGAGAACAATTTTTTACACATCGTTATATAAGTACCACCCACCTCTTAAATTTTGAAAGACAACCTTGCACAATAATACATACTGGGACTCGGGCGGAGGATGGTATTTTGATACATCCTATATGTAAGTAGATAGTGTACGTAAAATTTACAGAACAATATTTCATGACTAATATTTATAAATATTTATTTCGTTTCAAGAATTAGATGGAATTTATCACAATCTAAAATATTTTTGTATACTTAAAGTCACATCCATTTGTTTTAAAAATGGGTAATCAAAGATTTTTTGCATTCATAAAACGATATATTTAAATGATTTTACCCACTTGTGATATATGTTTTACTACTTTTATTTGGGTTTAGTAAAGAATTGGGAACTTATCCTTAACATTTAAAATAAGACAATATTATGTAAAATTTAGGAGAATCTCTAAAAACACTTTCTCCAAAAAGGAATGCTTGATTATATTCTTTCATAAAGTTAAATATCTGCTGCCTTGGCCAAGACGTATGTACGTATATTGTTTTAGTGGTAAAGTAATATGGTAGAGCATAGTACAAGTGCCATATAAAGAGTTGGCCATTTCTAGTTTATACCTCAGTATAAAATATTTTGCTGCCGATATAAACAACGACGTTTATTCAATGTATACCGAAGATTTATTGGCTTTTAGGTGGATATAAGTTATAATTATAGACTTGTGTTTATCTTAGATATATATATATATATATATATATATATATATATATATATATATATATATATATACAGTGCTCGATTTCTAGAAATTGAGGTACCGGAACTACAACCTGCCGAGACTTATCTCCCACCCCCTTCTATTATATATCGTTCCATCACCGCAAAACAGTGTTTTCCTGTGTAAAGAATTAGGTTCTTGAATGGAAACAAGAAGATTTTATAGAACTCAAACTTCTTTTATTAGCATAAATAGCAGTAGAGCAATACAGCGTTACTTTTTGTATTCGGATTCTTTTTAAAATATAGTCCAAAACTTTAACTTGTTTTCATCGTATTTCTTTTCTCTTAATATCTCCTTACTTTTAACAGCTAGCGCTGAGTGGTGTCCAGAAACAAGCCAAGTGTCAACGTACTTTTCTGGTTGAAACAACCGGAGAGGAGGTCCATTTATTTTTACAAACAACAGGCCATACACCGTTGTAATTTTGAGTGACGATCTCAGAGGTGTTATTATTAAATTCATTTGAGAAAACCCTCTTTCACTTTGATGAAATGGCAACCGAGTTGATCGATTGCTCGAGCCGACAGAGGCTGTCTGGTAACGTTCTGGAGTAGATATATTCTCTGAAACCCGTTATTAACTGCCTTTCATTAAGCTTAAACCTGGAAGCAAGTTCCCTCATTTCGATTTCTCCGAACGTTATTGGGATGTCTTCAGGCCAGTTTCTAGTGTCCATAACTTTGAAATGTTCTGCTAACTTAGTGTCTTTTTCATTTAACAATATCGCTTCAATAGACGTTTTCAGTACTCAGTAAAATATTTCCGGGTTCATCGGTTTGTCGTTTACTCGACCAGCTTTTGTTTCGAGAGAAACACTGAAAAAAGACAAGTTTTCAACTGCTTCTTGGGCCATTTTTAGAGTATAGACCAGGAGTTGTTTTCCTTTCTTCGAATAAAGCAACTATGATTTGCAATTTTCTATTTGCATAGCTCAAATCTGCGTTGCAATGCTGTGAAGCTTCACTTAGTTCTGAAATCTCTTGTAAAGCGTCAGCCATCAAACCCAGGTCTAATATGAAATTTGTATCTGGGATTTTGTTGAGGAGGCTAGAAAAAGTACTTCTTTCTTTGTTGTCCTCTAGTTGTATCATTTGAAGCTTCTTTGAAGTGCTGTACTAACGCCTCGTAGGACTCCCATACAGCTGAGACAGATCTGAAACTAGATGCGACCCAACGGGTGCTCAAAACTCTTCCAATTTTTTAAATTTCTGCCTCTAATAGATTCGCACAGTTCCGGAGTTCCCTACTGTTCTCTGGTGAGGCGTGATAGATAACATAGAGTTTATCAATAAAAGTATTTGAATCTGCTTACTCCTGAAACAGATTTAATAACGTCTGAAACTGACAGCTCAAGTCTGTGGTTTGCACAGTGCCAGAGAATAATAGAAGGGAATTTCTGACAAAATAATGCCCCAATTCCTTTGTGTTTTCCGAGCATGGTAGCAGCACCATCACAAATTAAGCTTGTCAAGTTATCGCTTAAAAGCTGCTCAGATAATCAATTTGAATGAAGGCAGTTCATTAATGAGTCAAATACTTCTTTAGCGGTAACGCCATCAAGTTCTACCATATCCAGAAATACGTTAGTGGAGCCACACATACCAGTTTTTTTCAAAGAACACCGGACGTATACAATAAAACTTGACTTATTACTTAAGGAAGTGGATTCTTCAATTATCAGACCAATTTTTGTCTCATTCTCAATAATTTCACTTACAAATTTTTTCTTCGATTCCTTACTGGTGTGCAAAGAAATGGTAGCACAAGCTTTGTCAGAATGTAAAATGCGACCTATGTTGATCCCGTTAAGTTCTTGCAAATCTATTTCTGTTTCAAAATATATAAAGGATTGATTTCCTTTAAAAACCTTGTATGCCGTTCGAAATATTTCTTCAGTCACTTCTTTTTCCTGGGAACGCTGTTTCAAGATATTTTTCTCCAATGCTCCGTCTTTAGCTTCGGATAAAATTTCATCTGCTGCTTTATGGCCAGCACTCTCTTTGTGGTCATGAATTTTTTTTCCTTAATAAAATTTGTTTTTTCTCTTTTGTGTCTCCATAACTGTCTATCTCACCATTTGCCCATTCTTTTGAAATTTTCATGCCTGTTTTTTTCTTTACAAATAAGATCCCAACTTCCTTACAAGTCCTACATCCTAACATTCCATTTTTAATAAACAACCAGTCATACCTTTTGCTAAATTCAGTTTTTTGCGAGTTATTCCAACAATCTGGCAGGTCATCGTTGCATTCAATCTGCTGTTCTTTTTCTTTAGGGTGTTTCACATTAATTTCAAATCTGGTTACCTTTTCACTGCTAGAAGATAATTGTGATGTCGATGAAATCTGTTGTTCATGGTTGTCTGGACGTGCAACAGTTCGTTTAAGTCTTTTACTGTCACCCGAAGACGAAAAGTAATCTGTTAATTTTCTGTTCATTTTACTTCACATTAAACACTTAACTAACAAATACAAACAGAAAAATATGTAACCTCAATGAAGTAACATAATAAATGCAAGAAAACCACGTTTTCGATGGAGAGGCGCATACACATTTGAAACCACTACTAGTGAGCAACTGAGCGAATGCGTAATACGACACAGCCAAACGGGCAGGTCTATACGTCGCTGATGGTGGAGAGGGAACATGTGGGGGGGAAGTTAGTAATCGGGCGAGTCTATATAGCACTGACGGAGGGGAGGACGCATGTGGAGGAGGAAAGATTAAGAGGCTTCTGGCGCATTTTAAAAACTGTAGGCACTTCGAGATAGCTTCGTGATACATTTGAATGTTTTATTATTGATTGCGAGGTAAACTATAGTAATCATATATTTTAAGAATTTGATGTTCATAATAAATTTGGTAATTAACTCACCAACCAAAAATTTACTTTTGGTTTCAGTGGCTTTTTTGTACAGATTATTATTATTTGTTGAAGGAAAGAGGTCCCGGAACGCCGTTCCGCCGCGTTCCGTCTCAAATCGAGCCCTGTATATATATATATATGTATACAGATCTTGTTATTTTTGTATAAGCTTTTGTTTTAAACAGCGAATATATGGTAATATATAAATATATCAGTTTTTTTATCTGAAGCTTCACTTTTGTATTTTTATAAATTATATTTTCTGTATGACCGATTTTAAATATAAAATTATATGAGTTTATATATTTTTATGTGCTATAGAACAAACAGATCTTTGAAATAAAAATTGTATGGTAAATATGTTTCTGAAATTTTTTACCTCATACAAATATATGTGTTGGTTAATATTGATATTTTTAACAGTTAATGATTTATAATGAAAAATGTCTTATGTCCACAATTAAAATTAGGGCCATTTAAAAACACTTAAATGTACCTGTTAAAATGAACAGAAAAAAGGCATTTTAAATTTGATTGACAGTGCATATCAAGGATATGTTAAAATACTGAGATCCATAAAACCGACAAGATTTCTGTACAAATGTTTTTATTAGATCGTCTGCATTTATTTTTTAAGTTTAAAAGCTAATTAATTGTATTTTTAGGGTAGTTAGAGAGGAGAATCATTTCTCGAATTCATTTAAAATTGTTTATTAAGCAAAGGTTTGTTACAAATTTAACAAATTATGGTTATTCAATAAAATATTCTGTATATTCTACAAATACTTACACAACCACATGTCTTGTGAAAGGTTTTTCAAGAAAAATATTCTCATTTTAAATAAAATAGATTAAATGTAAGTTATCTTTTTTAATCATAATTTAAATCGAACTAAAAATTTAACTTTCTTATAAAAATCAAATGAAATAAAACTTCCTAATTTAATTCGAAATTAAATGTACTTTTCTCTATCATAAGCGAAGCTAAATATAACTGAAAACAAAATTCATTGAACATTTTGTTATTGGTACATATTCAAATTTATAACTAACTTAACAATATGAAATATAAAACTATTTATTTTAAACGGACTAAATTTATTCTGAACTTGTTTTTGATAAATTTCTATTGCAAGTAAACTTTAACTAATATTAAAATTTAAAAACTTTACATTACCATTACTTGAAACAAAATGTACGCTCTTGAAAAGTTGTGTTAATTATCTTGTAATTTTAAAATTTTTCAATTTCCCTCTGTATCGTAATAATATAATAATCTGCAAAATCTCTCATTTTTGTAGAAAGGAATAAGCAGATTTTGTAGAAGGAAAATAAAAATACAGGAAAGCACCAAATTAATACCGCCAAAAACTCAAAAAGAAGCCGAATGAGTATTTCGGAGGTGTTTATCCCTAACCGAAACCACTTCTTCACCGCCACCCATAGTTGCCCTCCGACTATCCAATCAAAAGCTATAGAAAGTATTTGTCAAATGAACAACGCCTATTGTTTCCAGTTTTCAAAGTCGACTTTCGATAAACCTCTATCTTACTGTACCATTCTTACATTCGCGGACCCTTTCTTGAGAAATTACATGTTAAATTTTACTTATGTTTGGAAGAAACTACTTAAATTGTAAAATAGTTTCGTATATATTTTCTGCAAAAATAATTTTATTATTTACATTTTTAATTAACTTTGTAGCGAATGACAAGTTTTTACGTGGAATACGATCTGTTGTAGTATCTTAATGAACTGTTAAACATCTGAAATCTATTTTTAATAAATAAAATTCATCTTTAACTACCCAAAGATAAACAAGTTGAACTAACTGACAAATTACTATTTAGGAGAAATTGGAAAACCATCGTCTCTTTAGTTAAAGTTGACAACAACTAAAATAATAAAGAACGAATATTTTAATTCAAATACATAAGATCTCTGATTTTCTGCCATGTTAGATAAGGGTCACATCCCCCGGGAAACAATTAGCAACATCGTCCAGAGCCAAATGATATTAAACGCTCAAACTAAATTTCCCCTGAGTTCCTATGACTACGTGCTAATAACATTTTCTAAACGCTAAGGAAAAATTTACTGTAACTTTTACGAACTTTAAATATAAGTATGTAAAGTAACTTTTTCAATAAAACTTAAGTTCATAATTGTACAACGTAGGAGTACACCGTCCACAGCTCATGTCGCTTGCCAGGCTTTACTGAGGTTACATGCAGGATTTTATCAATGATACTTTTCATTCATGACATGTCCTGCAGAAA